>NW_017100281.1:1814180-1821883 GCF_001263275.1 Habropoda laboriosa | reverse complement strand
ATGGCTTTATTTTATTTGAGAATTTTTTACAAACCTATTTTATTTTTGGTAATAAAGGAGAAGGATTTTTATATTAAATATGTGTCGTTTTATTTAAAAAAAAAGTTTCTGTATAACGCGTTTAATTATCCAGGACCTGCGCGGAATCTATTTGCAGATAAAATTTAAAATAAAATATTATTCTCGTCGAATCCGTCGCTCGTGAAGCATGTGTGAGAGAAAAAGTTGTATCAGTAATGAAAATTAATTTTTATTCTAAATTTCGCTTTAATTCACGAAACTGGGAATTGGAAAATTAGCTAAAGAAGCCTGGGTCACTGGTGACCCAAGCCGAATTTCACTCTTGTGTTCCTTCCAAAAGAATTTCTATTTTCATTGAAGAAAGATTTTACTGAAAAATTTGACTTAACGAAAAATTGACTCTGAAGAGATTTCTTTAAAGCGTGAAATATTTAACTGTGTAACTCAAGAGAGACTTCCTAGGGGAAGAAGGCTTCTAAGGCTTGTGTCTCCCTTGTTCCAAAAATATCTTCAAAAATCCCTCGTGAAAAATAAATTTTTTTACCGTAAACCATAATTTCATTAATCTGTCAAGAGGGTATAGCCCAGAACACATATGAGCAACCCCTGGCCCTAATCTATTCCAGCGAAGTTTGTCTTCACATTAAATTGTTACGTCGTTCATTATATTCTACAATTTACGTAGAGCTTTATACGAAAGCATTATATTATAAATAACTGAAATATGAAGTACCAGCTTGTTTTAATTCTGTTTCGTACCGTGCTCTTATTTATTCGGTCTTTCTTCAACCCAATGTGGAATGGGATGAAGATTGTAACGAATATGTTTAGTGTGGCTGTTGTTCGGTTATGAGTTGCTTTATTGCGGAGCCGTGGTTCGGCTTCCTGTTACAAGGCTCCCTTTTTGACTGATTCTATGTTAAACGGGGCTGCTTATATATATTTTTCCGTAGCTGTAGGTTCGAGGAAAAGGCCAATCAACGCCTTTCCCGAAGTAAGGTCCCTTTCGCAAGTTTCTATTGGCAGATAAACACCGGCGTCGCAGGTCAACGTGGGGGTTCGTCGGTCGTGTCAATGTTTCGTGTTTGAGGACACGACAAATTTATCTAATATTAATTTCTTTTATTTAATAATCTCGGCCCTTGACTCGGAGACAGAATGATAATTTGCCCCCCGAACTAGGAAAGGTTGCCCATGCCTGTAACAGCAAAATAGTTAGACCTACTGTCACAAAATATGCTTGCCAACGAATAATCAAAATGTTGGATTATTTCTAACAACGACCCGCAGAAATAATCGAGCGAGGACCAAATGTCTCCGCGTCCTTTTAGACAAAGACACACTGCACACTGCAATACAATGTGTGATGCCCAGTTTGCTCCAATTCCTCGGAACTAGAAGCAGATATTGGGGTATCACGGAATTGAAACAGATCGTCGTTGCGTAGAAACAGAACTTTATTTGACAGAGATCTTGACGTTACGTGACGTGCGTGTGGTAAAAAAGAGAATGAATACGGAAATGGAGAAAATAGGGCTACTTAAGGGTACTGGGAAGATGGACCTTGGGTTGTGACTATGCAGGAGAGTTGGAAGGTGAAGAGTCTGGTATGAGCAATGGTGAACGTGGGTGACTAGTTGTAAATACAGATAAAACTAAGGACTAAGAGGGAAAATATTTGAGGGTGTAACAGTAGGTATAAGCGGACCCCAGCTTTCCCTTTCTAGGTGTCCAGAGACAGTTCGATAGAGCATTTGAAAGAGCAAAGACGTTTCCTCTGAGTCGAAGAATAAACAGAATATTAGCAGTTACAAGGACTATTTTATTTCAACAACCCATTTCCAATACAAGCACAGTAAAAAAAAGATCACGATCAAGGAACCAATCGTTCCTGAAACAAATCACGCAAGGAAAAACAATTTTCACAGCGAATATTAACAACAGCACACGCACAGATTATGTACTTCCATTATCCAGGAATCTTTTTCAACGATCTAAACCGCTGTGGAACAGTGAAAGGATCAATATCAGGAGCGCGAGCGGCGTTAACACGGGGCCATTACAAAGTTCAGCCGGTTAGAGGAGCGTAATTTACGCATCATCGCGTCCGGTTAGGTTCTTCAATAATTCCGCGAGCCTTCACGCACTCGCTGGTGTGCGGGGCCAGCCCGTCCACGTAGCCCACGCTGCTTAATATTTATCGCAGCTAACGTAATTACGTCGCGTTTCATTTAACATCGAGTCAATCTAATTTCCACTCGAAACAGTTCATTACGGCGTGTCACGTTCCACCACTTTAAACCCTTGATCTGTCTCCAGGTGGATCGACGAGTCAGGGACAAGGGAGCGGCTTTGTCAACACACCGACTAGTGTAATCAAACCGAAGTGATTCCGCGCGAAGATTATGCCCGTAATCGCAGCCGGATCAAGCGGGACCAATGACGCGAGCGACTCGTAATTTTGCCTCGTTGCTGCTGCAACGGTGGTGAAACTATTGAATTATCCCTGGACTCTAACCCTGCCTTCGAGTGTTCGCTTTTGCATCGTGATTAGTTGCGGTGGAATTGATCGTTGGTTTCGTTGTTTGGAATTATGGGAAATTGTGCGTGGGTACTTTTGGCGAGGTGTGGCGAAATTTGTGGTGAATACTGTGGGAATCCTTGTAACGCGGGAAATGGGAATTAAGTTTCAGCGACGTTTTCTGGGTGCTGGTGGAGTTTCTTCGTTGGTTGAATTTTCTTCGGTTTCGGAAGTTTTAGAGAAAATTTCAATTTTTGGGATTTTTTAAATTGTGCTGAAAATAGCAGTGAGCTATTGTACCTGATGTGTATTTCACGTGATATATCAAACTTTTTACAAATTTAGCGGGAATAACAATGGTGCATATTTCAATTTCTGAGTTTATTTCAATTTTTCGAAAATAGCAACGAACTGTTACACCTAATATTTCACCTGTTACATCAAACTTTCCACAAACTTAGCGGAAAGGTACAATGGCGTATATTTCAATAACCTTTCAATTTTTGAGTTTATCTCAATTTTTAAGAAATAGGAATCAAATTTTGTCAAACATAGCAACGAACTGTTACACCTAATATTTCACCTGTTACATCAAACTTTCCACAAACTTAACGAACAAAAGCAACGGTGCATATTTCAGTTTCTGAGCTTATTTCAATTAAAAAGGAATAAGAATCAAACTTTGTCAAAAATAGCAGTGAACTGTTACACCTAATATTGCACTTGTAAAGAAACGACGATTCATATTTCAATAACCTTATTTCAATTTCTGTTCATCTCAATTTTCTTAAAATAACGATCAAATCACACTAAAAATAGCAGCGATCTCTTGGACCCAATATTTCACCCGTTACATCAAACCCTCGACAAACCAAGGAAAAAAGCACGAACGTCATTGTGCCCGATTACGTTGCAATTAAAATCCATCGAGTTGACTTTCCAAGGGTAGAGATCTCCTCGACCTCTGGATACTTCTCGCGAACGACGTCTTCGTCCATCGGGAAACCTTCCACCAGACAAGCCTTTCCGTTCAAGAAAAATATTCGGCCGGGCGGGCAGCACACCATTATCGCGATTAAAATAAGAAACGACGCCGTGACAGCTTCAACCGGCGAACCAACGACCTTCTTTCGCAGTTGGACAACCTGCCGGCTCTGGACTACCTTGCGAACTAATTTAAAACGCGGCAGGAAAACGGTTTCTTAGCGCCGCGGCTCGCACAGGCAGCACGGTCGTGTTTCAATTAGAAGAATAATTCTTGCTAGCGTTGTACGCTCGTGATCGTGACTGACGTGGCCTGTTATTAAATGGAAACGCGGCCATTGTACTCGCTGATTTTTGCGTTCCGCTATTGTACGGCACGATGTGAAACAGTGATTAATTTCGACACCGTGAATAGTTCTGTGTTATTGAAAATTCACGGTGCAAAGGGATGTAGTTAACGTTCAATTGGTTTTCGAATGGTTCATGGGTATAATGAACTTGTTGCAAGGATCGATCGAATTTTGTAGTATCCTTCGACGGACTTCGTTGTGATTGAAACGAAAGAACTATGGTCAGAGGAAAAGATGGTGAAGTGTATTGATTTTTGGGAAAAGTAGTATTCTTGAATTGTACGAACATGAAATAAGCACATTTGTATCTACCACGTTTGCTAGAAACTTGGGAAATCGATTTGCAATTTTTTGTGGTAGAAAATTGTGTAGTATCGGAGCCTCCGTACCCAAATAGGAAACCGGCAAGGGAGAATAGAGAGGGAGTAGATAGCGTAATGGGCAAAGCCTCGGCTTGCTAAGCCGAAGGTCCCGGGTTCGATTCCCGTTGGTGTGGGTAGAAAATTGTGTAGTATCGGAGCCTCCGTACCCAAATAGGAAACCGGCAAGGGAGAATAGACAGGGAGTAGATAGCGTAATGGGCAAAGCCTCGGTTTGCTAAGCCGAAGGTCCCGGGTTCGATTCCCGTTGGTGTCTCTCAAAATTTTTCCGTCGATACCTACAATTAATTGCGTCAAATTATCATCACATTCAATTGTCATCACCGCAAAATGTTTATAAACCATCTAGCGAACAAAATGTATTACATATTTCAATACCCATAAATGTATACGTATGCAAAACCCTAATGCAAAAAGTTTACTGGTTTACTCCAAAAAAAAAAAAAAAAAATTGCTTGAAGGATGTCACCCAAAACCACAATACAGAAACTGTCTATTTCAAATAAAGATCAAATTCATCTGCCACATAAACCAGGTTTCCCGGGACGCGTGTGTCAGCCTACACAGCTCGATCTCCAGCAGACAGAGCGACAGATAGAGATAGCGGTAACGTTTCGAGGAGATCTTTGATCGAGAGTCCGGGAACAGATTAGCCTAGCCTATGCTGTAATTTTAATCCGCGGCAGGATGCCCTCCCGCTTGAATAGAATGTGACAGGAATAGTAAGGTCTGATGGCAAACACGTCGCTTTGAAGAGGAAGGCATCCACGGACCGATCGGTCGGTTTCGACATGCACAAACGCCCTTCTATACGCCTCCATACCTATGTAACCCTGCTTGTACATGTGCATACACACACGCACGCACACACATCCACCGTACACGTGTTTACACAGCTATGTAATACATGTGTCACCGTGGTACGTAATACGTGCTACTTTATCCAACGGTGTACAGGCCGGTCGATAGACCGTAGAAGCGTTAACGCGATAACCCGATAACCCGATGCTCTCCTCTCCTCTAGAACCGAGTGACATCCCAAGATCGGCCGACATTCCGTTATAATGAGTTTACGTACATATAGGCGGCGTTTCGTAGTTTCACCTTCGACGTTCCCAAATGACCAGAGCCAATCCACCCTTCCCTCCCCCCTCGACTCTCTCTCTCGCCAGACTAACCTGGAACTTCCGGGAGGGGGGAAGTTGTCCGCTCAATCGAGTAATTCTCGTGAATTAATTGCCAAGCTTTTCTCTGTAATCTCACCGTAGGATTCCAGTTTTAAATTAAATTCGATCCCACGGAGCTCCGCTTCGCTCTCACACCCCGTGGAGATCGGTTGACGGCTGTAATGGGGGAAGAACGACGACTGTGAAAGAAAAGAAGAGGGAGGAAACGAGGTATCTTCCGTGAAGGAGGGCTGTTCGACTCTTAAATCGAAGGAACCTCGTGTTCGAAGACACGCACGAGTATGCTTCTCTCTGGTTAGGTGTGCTGAATAAACTGTTCCTTACGACTACTTTCCGATGTTTCTTCGCTGATGGCTTTCTCTTCTTCTCTTCCGTTGTACAGTGCTTTCGGTGTAATTCTTGGGTTTCTTCGTTTCGGGGAATCGAGGGTGGAGAAAGTTTGAGTTAGGGGACGTGGAGGATTGTTGTGAGTAATGTGTGTTGTCTGTGGCGATGTATTAGTGTCTTAAATGAGATCAATTTTGTCTTTCTTTTAATTATTTTCTGGACGTGTAGACATAAATTTCCCATGATTTATCATGCATTTAGTTACTTTTTTTGTGGCAATAGAAAGGATAACGAAATCTGGAAAGTGAAAGAATATAATTGAAAAAAAAGTACGCTTATTCGGCGGAAGATTCTGTGTGAAATTTCGTGCTTTTCACGAATAGCACGAACTTCCAACTTGATTCACAGCTAGCAACGAGAAATAAACGCGAGTCGAAATAATTGAAAATCCCATAGAAATTTCGATTCCCCCGATTTTTGTCACCCGGGCAAAAATAACACGGATGTTTCAAACAATCCCAATCCATTTTTTCCCAATTTTCCCCGATCAAGATTGATGTGCTAGTTTGCGGTCGAACTTTCATACGTACCTATACACGTTCTCCGGGAGCTTTAAATAAACCACTCACGTATGGCGAATAAAAAGTGGCAAAATGTGAAAGAATTCTATTTTTTTTTTTTCTACCTTTGAAGCTAAATATATTTTTTCCTTCAAACAACCGTAAAACTAATTCTCTTCATTTTTCTCATTGGGAAACTTCTGTAATTTATTTGTTCATCGGTCCACGTACATACATATTTATTTTACATTCGGAAATAAAAGTGGTCGTAACTCGTTAAAAGTTTCCCAGAGATTTTTGCGAGCGTACGCAACGAATTCGGCGAAAATTTGATCCACTATACGTCGGCGTATTCATCCTGCAGTTCATTACAGTCTTTTCAGACTTTTCCTCCGGTTCGGTTTGTACAAAAAAGTTCAGTTTCGCGAGCGAAGCCGTTGTTTTCGCAGGAGGAAACGTATGTGGAACAGAATGGGAACCTGTTTCCCCGTGTGAAACATCGTCTCCCGCGGTAATCTTGTATTGATTCAGAAAACACCTGTATTGACTGAGAAAGTTTCCAAGTAGTTTTGACCAAACTTCCATAGTTCCTTTGCACGCCGTATTCGCTGTATATCCGTAAAATATCAATAGAAAGTTACGTTTCTCTTTCTCCGCGCGTTCTTTAGTTCCTCAATACGGTAAAGCAGCTTTAATTAAGCGTAATTCGTCGAATTGGAAAGTCACAAGTACGTAAGGGGAACTCGTTTACTCGGAGTAATTCAATTTAAATGTAATCAGCTAGCTAAGCAGAGTTTCTCGCCACTTTAGAGGCGAACGTTTTTATCTACGGATAATAATAATTAATAAAGAAAAAAAATATTGCAATGGGTGAAAGCAGGAAATGTTAAATTCTTCTTGAGAAGGTTGATTCTGGAATTGTTCATTATAGAAAAATGATAATTTTGATATTTACCAAGGGTTGAGTTGTCTCATCTTCTTTCAGGAGAATTCGTGTACATTTCGCTGTTAAATAACGTCGCCTTGAGTGGCACTTGACAGATAAGCGAGGTTCGTGAATTCTACCTTAAACCCTCAGAAAACGTGTGTGAAATTCAAGACTGGTTAATTGCCTTAACCAATTTTATTGCGCGAAGAAACTGCAGTTTAATGCTCTAGAACTGAATTTCACTTGTATCTTGCAGACGTCGGACATAAATTGTCGTTGTTTTAATTGCTGTTTTTTGAAAGTATCGTAACTCCCAATAGTTGCACCAAAAAATAAAATCCCTTAAAATTTTTGTTTAAATTCAATTTTCCTAAGTAATTTCCCAACCAAAGAAATCCCTAAAAAATTTTTCTTCTTAAATTCAATTTTCCTAATTAATTTTTTT
>NW_017100281.1:1810685-1814034 GCF_001263275.1 Habropoda laboriosa | reverse complement strand
ATTTTTTCTTAAATTCAATTTTCCTAATTAATTTTCTTAACCAAAACAGCCCCAAAAAATGTTTTCTTCTGAAACACAATTTTCCTAAGTAATTTCCCAACCAAAGAAATCCCCCAAATTTTTTCTTTTTAAATTCAATTTTCCTAAGTAATTTCCCAATTTCCCTTGAAAAAGAATTGAATTTTCAGTATTTGATCTACAATCGTTTACTCCGAAATTGTCTTCTGCTCAATTTTGCACCGTAATATTCCAATAATAATTTTACAGAACGTTTACCCATTTTGATCTTCATGTGTCGTTAAAGCACATCTTCGAACCTCTCAAAACACCTTCGATAACCTGAAACTACACCCATTTCCATTACAGTGTACGATGTTCTGGTGCTCAAAATAAGCATTAGGTACTTCAATAAGCTCTAACATTCGTTCAAACTACGATCAACCTCGTTCTCCACTAAATTTCCTAAAACCCAAAAATGTCTAAAAGAACTATCGTTTTCATCTGGAAATCGCGTTACTATATTGTTCCAATAGTACCGATGGCTTACATTAATGTAGTTGCGGAATGTGATGCTCACAGTTGTCAGATTGGTTCGTTACAGGAGCAGTTATGCAGAAGTTTGGAAATTTCGAGCACATATCGACAGCAGATATTAATTTCAAAATTGCTTCATCGATACGTTGTGGCTGGCCGTTTAGCCAAATTCCCACGTGCGATTCGCCATGTAAAGTTACAACGACGGGATAGTGGATAACAATTAAAATCAGAAGAGCAGGTATTTTCTCGCGATTAGCGATTTCAGAGATTCTCGGCGAGATTTCGAACGGAAATCTCTAGAGCTTCTTACAGAGATCTCGAAGGAATGTCTGTAGAGCTTCTCAGAGGGATTTCGAACGAAAATTGTTTAATACTTGTCCAGAAAATCGATTTGCACGATATACCTGTACGAGATAGTCGAAATTATTTCACTCGATTCACGTCAAGCAGCTTTATCAAGGAAGCTGAATATACTTATACTAATTTCAACACTCAATTAAAACAAGATCGATCAAATAAGCTTCTTTTCTCCTGCTATAACCGTGCAAGCTGTGTTTTAATGAAATGTTCGCTTCAATTAAAACCTACTGTTCCCACGTGGAAGGAACAGAGTTAATTGGTCTAATTAGATAATGATAATTAAAAGTAAGTTTTAGGTCAGAAGACAGACGTAGACGGTGCAACATGCTTTCAAGTGTTCTAACTTCGGCTAACATTTAATTCTGATGTATATCTGCTGCAGGTTAATTACATTTTCTTGAACGTTATAGCGGTGTATGCTTAATTCGGTACAATTCCATTTTACAAAACCGAGCTTCGCGAGGTACTTGTTATTTTTTTTTTTTTCGAATGAGGAACGTTTTGTTTTTCTCGGCAATGGTTTGAACTGCTAGAAATTCAATTGTAGATCGTAGAAAAGTGACAAATTATTGCGAGCGGAATTATTCTTTTGTGTTACTGCGAATTAAGTAGATTTGTCATGTTACCGCACACTACGTAATTGGATGCAATTATCAACGTACGAATTAAATCTGTACTTCGAGAAAATGTGGTAGATTTCAAGGGAACAATTTTTATTTCCGTCGAACGCGTGAAACGAAACTCGGTAAAAATAACTGATGTAGTTTTAGTGTGAAATTTAGGTTAATGAAATGAATCGTTTGAACGTGTGCAGGTTTATTTCAGAGTTACGAAATGTCGAACACACACGTTTATCGTTCCGTTCGACATGTATAAATCGGTATTGCAATTATTACTTTTTAAGAAAAGAGTTCTACTCTTTCAATGTTAGAATGAAAAGTAAATTTCAACTTTGAAATGAAACATTAATAAAATAATAATTTGAGCTAATTTCAGTTTCCAGCTAACAAATTTAAAGAGTAATTTCAGTGTCCAATATTTTCGCATTTTTTGCTGTATACAGCTTCATCGTTATTGATTTGTTTCAAATTATTTCTTACTAGACTGCGGATTTTTATGCAAATCTATATTTTTGAGAATTTAGTAAAAAAAAGTAGAACTTCGGTAAAAAATATTTCACCTGCTAAATATTGTAAAAAGCACTATAATTTCGATTTGCAAATTTGCATATTTCTGTGCAATTTTGCGCCTTTAAATTTCTTAAAAAATCCACTGTCTATTTATTACATTACACCGTTCTAAAATTTCGCAAAAATATATAAAAATCTGTCCCTCGAAATAACGTCTCTCTATTCAAAAAAATATCTCTGAGAAATCATCCCTATACGTTCAAATGTTCACCCTCCAATAACATCGATTCCTGTTTGACGTATTTAGCCTCCTTTGAAATTCAGTCAAATCAAACTCAATCAAAAGTTATCTTCTCGAGCAGTGTAACACGCATCACGTGCGTACACTGACATTTTTAATCGATGCACGTGGAAAATTCCCGATTCTTTCAGACGTTCAGTTTTCCGTGTATATGGTTGCACGATGGTCGAGGAGCGGCACTTTTAATATCGACAAGTCACCGACGAAGGGACGGAAGAGGCGCGCGCTCCCCGCGACAAAGGAATAGCAGCCTGTAAAAAGTCCGTCCAGCAAAGCGCAAAATGACATCAAGTATCCGTGTTTTACGTTGCTTTGACGGTCCTACGTTGGCCGTTGTATGCTTCAATGACGCGCGTCCACGGTATAGTCGGCTGAGCTTCACGCTCGCGTTAGGCTCTGTAACATATTCCAGGTTGCACGGGCGTATATGCAGCGCAATATGGAAACAATTTGTCGGTACAGCTGTCGAATGTGCGTGCACATGCAAGCAAACGGGTGAAGTGGACAGTTTCGGGATATAATCAAGTTTATGACGTTAAAGAGATTTGTCAAGTATTTCGTGTGTCGATGATAGAAGATATATCATGCACCTGTGAGAAAACTGTCGTAAGTTGAAAATATGAAATTTTTAGGAAGAACGAAAAGAAAATTTCAAACGAGTGACTTAAATGGCGACAGTAAATTTTTTAGAAAATCGTTTTGAAATTTTTCTGAGAGAAAATATTTTCTCCTTTCACAATTTAGATGTTTGATCAGACTACAGTAATTATCTCTGACACTGTCGCCCCAGTTGGAACCGAAAGGCGTCAGTTTCGGTAGAGGAGACACGGTTTTCGAAGGATGCAGCCCCACCTTTGTAGTTTGCCGAACGAAGACAAGGCAACGAATGATAAGGATGAAACGAGAGTCGAGACAACCGAGCGATTCAAACACCAGCGCTTTTATTTTGAACTTTTTCTGTATATGGTCGTAGCACCAGCTGGACGACAGTGTGAGGGGAGCTCGAGTAGCGATTATATTT
>NW_017100281.1:1809332-1810613 GCF_001263275.1 Habropoda laboriosa | reverse complement strand
CCCACCGTACATATATAAATTTACAAATAAATTTCTTTTTCCAACGTTGGCGGTCACCCATCTTAACATTCGGCGCGAGGAACGCATCTTGACTTGGAAAGCTACCGACGAGTCACCCTACGCAGTCCCCAGTTCTCCCATGATAAAAACAACTGCATTCTTATATTATTTAAAGTTAGAATAATTACAGTAAATTTACTACAGTCGTCTGACATAAAATTGTCACTTCTAAGTCACACGGCGTTATAAAGTTAAATTAAAATCTCCAATTGAATCGAAATGTTACACGATCGGATAAAAAGCCTCTTCACTTTTCTCCTTCTCCCTTCCCTCCCTTCCCTTGCACAATTTATTATCACAGCTCGGTTATTTTTGAAACGAGTCAATTCTTCACAATTAACAATTATTTCATCTACTAAACCGACGTTATGGAATTGTTTTTTAAACATCGTCCGAAAGAATTTGCAATTCTTGACAGACAAGTGTTGTTCTTCTACGTATAGAGCAAACACATTTCACGCGTATCACAATATGGAAACAATTTGTCGGTACAGCTGTCGAATATGCGTGCTGGTGCGTACGCGGGCGTGTACATGGATGGCCAGCTTCAGGATATAATCGCATTCGCGCCGCTAAAGCGGATTCGTACGGGACGCCTCGATATTTCACGGTGTATCACGTTGGTTTGCGTTAGAGAGAAAAAATCGTCGAGTGTTCCCCTTCGTAACATTAAAACACGTCTACCTGCTGTTGATCACAGAACAAAAGTTTCTATTACTCCTGGTTGCCCCTCTGTAATTTCCAAACTTTCATCCCTCCAATTTTCAAATTTAACTTTTTTTAGTGAACGTAAGATACTGATTTTTCAACCATTCTTCAACAAACACTTATTTTTATCATAATTATAATTTAGACAAAAATTTGCAGTGTGGTAAGTTTATTTATTTAAGTTTCGTAAATTACTAAAATAGTGAAAAGGAAAAATTGTGACGTATAAAAATTGATTATTTTAGATTGAGTTGCTTTTCTAAAATATTTAATAAGAAATTTGTTTAATTTTCCAATGGTTTCCAAGCTGAGTCGTCTGAGGTTTTGAGTTAGCTCTCCAAAAAAAAATTTAATTTCTTAAATTTCTGAATATTTTTTGAGCTGTGCATTGTCTAAGATTTTTCCTTTTAACAAACTGTCTAAATATTTTGCGTAGTTTATCCCAGTTCCGACAAATTGAAGAGGAACAGTTGGTTTGCATTAAGTTCAAGAGCACTGTATCTGCATTCTGTC
>NW_017100281.1:1802920-1809292 GCF_001263275.1 Habropoda laboriosa | reverse complement strand
GGAAACGGTATAAAGTAAGCATGCGAATTTCACGTTACATTACAAAAGGGACGTCTTCATTTAGCTTAGACTGTCTGATGCAAATTGGTCAAACTTTTTGTGTTGAATAAAGAAAGATTAACTCTTTAGTAATCGCGCGTTTTATAATTACGCAAATGAAAGTGGCGGACCTCTGTACATTTCATTATCTTGCTAATGCTAAAGACGTTTCGATGCTTTTTTCATGGTAATTAACTCAGCTTGCTTCATTGTCCCGCTTTGACTAAAGATAGAACGAGTTTTAAGCTTTCGTTGAACTTTATCACCCCAATAAAATGGAACAGCTGAAAAATTTCTAAAAAAAAAACTGTCCTACAAAAATCATTACACGAACCAAAAGCAATAATTAAAACATACTACTAGTAAATAACGAAAGTATCTAAAAATCTGCCGAGATTCGCTAAGTTGTTACCTAAAACTGCATTCGTAAGCAAAGGATTTTCAGACTCAATTTCCTCCAAAACTAAGCCTTGGGTGAAAAAATTTCGTTCCATTTTTTCTTTCCACCGCATCCTGTATATAAATGGCATACTTGGTGAATAGAATCAGTGCAAAGGTGATTTTACGCTAATTAACATTGTGGTCTTATATTTACACCAGCACGTAAGTTCAAATAAAATTTTCTTGCTCACTCAATGCTAGAGAAATATTCAACGTGACAATTCCATCGACCCACCCTGTACATTCTCCACATCGCTACATTTTTATAATTAACTATTCGGAAAAAAGAAGCCCTTTAACTGGATCCGAAAGTTCCATCAGAACTCTTCACCTTGCCGTATTACAAAACATCTGAAAGCCGCCTACTTCCATTCAGGTTACAGCACCCACTTCCGGGCCAAAGTTCACCATCCCCTAACGATGGACCAACCACTCTCGCCCAAGGTCCACATTATACACCTACTCGCCGACTTTATACCGAGGCAACGCTTTTCTTCTCTCGACAGTATCTTGAAAAAAAAAAGGAGAAAGAAGAAAAGAAGAAGAAGGAAGATCGCATGGACCACGTGATTCGCAACGTAATTGCTCCAACGTATCCCAGGATTTGAGCTTTTGTGCATCAGATTGATCGATGACGCCAATGACTTTCCTGGCTGTTCGCGTTTCGCGCTGCATTATGTCGCGCTAAGTTATGAGGAACGTGTGGCGTCGTACAGCTCAGGCCTCCGGTGTGTGACAGGCTTCATCGTCAGATGCGCACGTACATACACCGTTGCATACACGTTCTCGTTTACGCGGATATTGTCGCGCACTCGCGCGGGAACACGTATTCAATTGTCGGGACCGGCTGTATTGTTTCGTATACACCGTGTGTAATGAAAAACATTCGCGTAAAACGCGTGCTCTCTCCCTCTGTTCCCTCGCGATTCGAATGTAGCCTTCGTTCTAGCGCGACACGACGTTCGATAAAGGAAAAAAAAAGAGGGAAAGTCCAGGTTATTAGGCCTGTACGCCTTTTTTTAGATTGCCAGAGCACTTCAAATTTTTTTAAATTAACAACAATTGCTTTTTTTCAAACTAATTGCATAAAAGTTAAATAATTGCATCGTTGCAAATGAGTGTTATTAACACTCGGCGACGCACTAAGAAAAAGTCACGTTTCGTCATAGTCAATATCTTACCATGAACTCCTTTCCTTAATTTTTGTATAATGGGGCCTTGGTATCAGGCCCCGTGCTCCTAGTAGCGCAGTGCTGTAGAATGTAAGGACCCTTCACGCGCCTTTTCCCCTTTTAATCATTCTTTGGCACAGCGGTATCTCGTCGTCAAGGAAACCGCGCGACGCTAAGGAAGCCACGCCCCCTAACGCCGTTTAGCCACGCCCCCTAACGCCGTCTAGCCACGCTCACTAACCATGGTAACGGCGTACGATGGTGGGGACAGCGATTGTCTCCGGCGTGACAACTTTGAACAGCGCTATATTAGCGCTATATCTCGCCTTCCCTCTCCAATCGACGTTCCAATCGTTGAACTTTTATTTCCCTTTCCTAAGCATCCCCAATCCGCCAATCATTTTCTAACTTTAATTGTCGTAAAGCTATAAATTCACACGAAATCAATGATCTCGAAATCAAAAGGCCACCAAGCAATATATTAACTCTAATCGAGTGAACTTCAATTTAACGATCCAAGAATTAATCCTGATTAATCCTAATCAACCTCTCTTCGTTAAGTTAACGTGAAGGATACTGAAAAAACACTCTCGATTCAGTTATTCGAAACGGTGTATCGGCAGAGAGGAAGAAAGAAAAAGCAGGAAAAGAGGAGAAAGGAAAAGAACGAGAGGTTGTTTTCTAGCAATAGAGAGACTGGCTAAGGTAAGGGAGATCGCGTGACGAACGCGAGACACTTTATATCGAACGGAATGCCACCCATTATCGTCGATCCTCGTTTGAATTGCAAGGAGCACCGGCGAAAAGTCGAACGCGAACGGACGTCCAAAGCTGGCTGGCGTTTATGCGAACCCGGGAATTAGGCCACTGCTTGCAATCCTACGTTTCCTAGGCAGGATATCGTTCAGAGGCTTCGAAGTAGATTCAACCTCGTAACGGTTTGACGGGGACGGTTAATCTCTTTGAAGATTTAATATTTAGCATTTGAATTTGAAAGAAACGAAATAATTAGGTGGAAGGCTCGGTACGTTTGCTTCTTATTTCAAACCAGTCACTAATGGAGAGTACATATTGAAGCTCGGCCGAGAAGGAATACGAGAGGCACTAATCTCAAGTATCGTATTATCTAACTCTTCGCTGGTGTAACTTGCGATGAATAATAGCGAAGAGAAAGGGGTTGAATTCTCAAGCTGGATAGAGAGATTTTACTATTTTCAGATTAGTGAATCTAACGAAATTAATCTTGAAGTAACAAAATGATAAAAACCGAAGATTTCTATTCTAGAGTGTCCGAAGTAAACTTCGTAATTTTAGAAAGCTTACTTTTATTTCGGAAACTTTAATTTCAGAAACCTTATTTGGCTCGTACAGAATAATTTCCAATTTTAAATTTACTGCAACGGAGGAAGTCAATTTCTGTGGATTGCCAGCGAATTATGCGTCGTTACGTGTTGCTTAGATATACGATTGTACGTTGTTGAATTTTAAATCGTGCTCTGAGTGAATCTAGGAATTCAGCAATCGACGTTCCAACAGAAGAAATTTCACAATAACTCCTCCGTTTTGCAATATTTCTCTTTTAAAAAATTTGAGAAAACAGCTGAAAGTTACATTTACATCCTCTGAAAAAATTGAAACTTTTCATTCACTAATTACCTAAAAAAAAAATTCCCAAATTTTGCTCTTTTTTGTACTCCGTTAAACTCAGAGTCTGAGAACTTACGTTACACACTACAGTATTTCAATATTTTCACCCTCTCACAATACTCGAGACACAATTTTCTAATCTCATCAACCATCAAGATAGTATCAAGAAAAGGGACGAAAGCCTAATGCATGAGATATCGAACGAATGATCGGAAAAGCAAATATTTCATGGACTAATTTGCATTCCACTCGTGCCCACCTTAATTACTGTCCTCTATACGGACCACATATAAAACGAACTACACGCTCCCCGTTCACGAACGATCAGCTCGCAGAACGAAGAATTATTCGCATTCCAACCACTAACGATTTACATCCTCCCTCGCGACGTTTAAACGAACTCCACTCGCTTGAACGTCTCGTTCACGCGACGTTCAGCTCGTCTTCCGGCTGCTCAAGTCGATTTCGCACGAATTCCGAGCGTTTTCACGAAGCTCGATCCGTGGTTCGTGAATTTTACATGTCGCAGGACGGTGGTGTACCGGTGGAAAAATATCGAAACGGCGAACAAGTGAAACGACGCGAAAGAGTTTACGTCAATGGGAATTTTATTGCTCCGTCGGCCGCGACTGGGGGGGCGGCCTTTCTGGTATCAGTGTCTCGGGTGAAATTCTCGAAGCGCGAGTTACGCGGCTATGAAATCTGCTCACACGGATCGCGAAACACGTGGAAACAGCAATTGGCTCTAGGCGGTGCTAGTTACAGTGCATTCGAAATGCAGAGATCGTAAGGGAGATTGTGTTTGATCGTGAGAAGTGCTCTGTCCACGGGTTCACGTGAACTGTTTGAAATTTGAATTCTGCCGATGCTGTTGAGTTGAGCGCGATTCGAATTCGGTCGATTGAATTGAAACTATTCGAACTCGAAATTCGGACAAGGAAATTCAAAATATTGAAAATTTGAATTCAGCCAAGGAAATTCACTCTATGCAGAATTTAAATTTAGCCAAGGAAATTACAACTGTGCAAATTTAAAATTCAGCCAATGAAATTTGAATTCAGCGAGTGCAATTAAACTTAATACGATTCGAATTGAGCGAATCAAATTCAAACTACTCGAATTTGAAATTGAAATTCAACCATTGCCATTAATTTTAACGTTAAAATGTCTATTTTTAATGTCACCATTGCCACTATCGAATCAACCAAAGTCAACTAATTCAACGCGAAGAATCGACTCGCAAAACCAAAATTAGTAATTACAATCACCAACTAAACCATTATAATTATT
This sequence comes from Habropoda laboriosa, assembly GCF_001263275.1. Taxonomy (NCBI): domain Eukaryota; kingdom Metazoa; phylum Arthropoda; class Insecta; order Hymenoptera; family Apidae; genus Habropoda; species Habropoda laboriosa. Next base: position 1,804,703 of record NW_017100281.1, on the reverse strand, counting down.
TACCACACCACTCCACCATTCGACATCTCTACACTGTAACAACGCCAACAAAGTGGGAGAAGCTGCACAAGCTGCAGAACTTATTGTTAGCACGAACAACGTCGGTTTAATTACTATCTCGCTCCATTTCCTCTCCTTTCACTCCATATTTACGGTGCCTCCATTGTTTACACAAAAGACGCAAACAAAAATGGAAAACTGTTTAAAACGTGTCTCAAAGCGGGGACAAAACACACGGTGGAGTCGTAAAAAGGGTTGAGTCGTCGTCGTCGTCGCTCACGAATAGACAGACTAATTGCAGATAGACTATAAGCCGACGAAAAAGAAAAAAGAAAGCTTCATTTACCAGCCCTTTTTATTTATTCAACGGTGCTTATTAGGCGGTCGGAGAAAGTTAATGGGGGGGAGCCGAGAGAGAGAAATCTTCGTTCTTGCTCAGTTTGGTGCGGTCTGGTGACGGGAAACGCGGGGTCTCGTTACGCCGGCTGAAATTCCCGACATTTTCCGCTAAATGTCCGTTTCGTGTTAATGAACGACTTATCTTCATATTTGCTGTCACCACGTGCACGGGCCGGAGCTAGTTTAGAGAAGTTGGCCAGCAGAGCTAGCCGACTATAGCGACTACAGAATTAATTGAGACCTCGCCGGCCTATCTTGTTATCCGAGTAAATTCTGAATTCCTGCTAACTGCTCATCGGTGTGGCTCATCTCAGAACGAGTAGTTCTGTTTAATTCGAAATGCACAGGGAAAATGAAGATGGAGAAGAGACGTCGTTTAACCGTTCCCTTCACAACTTTTCCTCCTATCTCTTTCTCTTCCTCTCTGGTGTCGTTGTGAATGAAAATTGCGCGTTGACCATTGTATATTGCAACAGCAAAGCACGGAGTACACGTAAAAAAAGGGAGGAAAAAGAAGAATAGGGGAGAAAAGGAGGAGAACCGAGCAATCTTTAATCGCGTAAATGTCCCCGTTCGTGCTGGCTCGGAAGACTTTTCATTAAATTACATTGTCCAACGTTGTTTCCCTTCTGATTGCATGTTCAGATTGCGCGCTCGCGACCACACGCCAACTCGGTGATACTGTTACTGTTCATTACCATTCGTAACGTGCTGAAAACGCTTTCGATGAAGAAACGATCCACGGTGAAAGCAAAAGCGACATCTTTTTGGAGCATCGTGAATCGTGGTCTACATGGAACTGTGTTGAATTGGAACAGCTGATTGAATTTTTCGAAAAAGTGTTTAGAGTAAAAGGAAAGATAGATTAGCGTGAAAGAAGAGTGTTTGGATCGAGTATGTGAAATTAAGGTGTGAAAGAGGATCACCCAGGGATTTGTGTGCTTACTACCCTTTATGATCTTTTAAAAATTTCTGCATGGAGTGAAGTGCATAGAAAAATAGTTCAGAGAGTCTAGAGTTCGAGTTTAATATGAATTAATTATTGCTTTTATTTCGTGTGAGAGAAACCTGTCTGCAACTTAATATCCCTATAGCGTTGCAGATTTCTTTTTTCACTTACAATTGCAATCAACTGATTTTACCAAAATATTTTAGAAATTTCACTAATTGAGAGTATGTTTTTTTATTTTTAAGTTCACTTTTTCAAGCGTTGACATTAACAAAGTAATGTATGTTTCGATGTGCTTGTGGCAGTTGCTACCAACTTTCGAGCTTTGTCGAATTTAGCACGTGGTGTGCCGACTAAATCTAATGGTTCGTCTTCGAAGGAGCACCTCCGTGATTAGGAGGACAAAACAATTGTTGCTATTGGTCTAAACTTCTA
>NW_017100281.1:1789443-1802764 GCF_001263275.1 Habropoda laboriosa | reverse complement strand
TAGGTCACTCTCAGGTACCAAGCGTACCTGACGGAATTCCGAGTGCCTCGAACAATGACCGTAGCAGACAATAACGTTAAGACGCGCTTCGGCTCTGGTGACCATATGAATGCAAAAATGTACAAGTGAAAAAAGGGGCGAAGATTCAAAGTCGAAAACGAAACAATAAAAGGTGAAAGCAAGTTCTTAGATTGAAAGACTACGATTGCCGTGGCGTCATAAAATTACCGCTGCTACGAAACGAGCGAAGGCGAAAAATATATACAATAGAACTACATGCTAAGAAATCTAAGGGTCGGGCGGCTGACATACCTGTCGAGGATTAAACAATGTATTTTTATAAAATAGTGGAAAATGTATACTATCTATGTTGCGTCCCTTGCTCCGCAATTCTTCAGTGAATTTCGCAGGGTCGTAAATCCTGCTTACGCCCGCTCGCGACCGTCGCTCAAGACGCTGGTCACCGGGAAATTAATCCGGATGACCGTATTGAAACTTGGAAGGTGACTCTCGATCGACTCTGATGTGATGTGTTACGAGACTCTCGGGCGAGCTTTGTGACGACGTATATTGTTCACTGGTCTAACAATGATTCGTGTTTCGCTGGTGTGTAAGTGTATATATAGACGCTGTGTTGGTTCTGATTGGTTGTTGTGTTATGGAGGTGGAAAATGTGGCATATTTTACTATTGGTCGACGAAAGATGTGATTTCTGGGTAACGAATGTTTTATGGTCCCAAGTGTTTTGGGACCTATTGTCTGAGTGTCGCGCCGGTGCGTCCACGGGGGGCGTATCGCGGTCTGCCGAACGTCGGCACCTCGGTCTGGCGGACAAATGTGACTAAACTGTTTATTGTCATAATCCGCCAAATCGAGGCTCCGTTGCGCCCTAATGAGGTCGCAACAATTTAATTTCGAACGATTCTAGATTAAACGAAGAAGGAGAGAAAAGTACACTTGTTTCTTACAAAACCGAATTCAAGTCTCCGGTTCGCCTTATTCTGCGATTAATAGTACACATTTCTCCCCGCCAGAGAGAAATCTAATAATTCGTGAAAATCTGTACGTAAAACGCGCAATATTTCCGAGAAAGTCGGAAAATGAAGATCGATACCCAGAGATCGTTCCTCAATTTTTCTGGGCTAACAGATCGCAATACATTCTCCCTGAAAATGAACACTAGCAAATCATCTGAGGATGGCAGCGGCGCCATCGAAGTCGACTCGTCATTATTCTTACTGCTATTTATGGTACCATGATCACCCTCTGTAACTTTAGGGTCTGACTTTTAGGATGTTCCTCTTGTTGATATACAGGGTGATTCCAGAAACTGTAAAGGAACGTAGCTCTTCTCTGAATGAAGATAAAAGTTATTACAGCGAAAGAGCGCTGCAGACATTTATCCTTTTTTTCAATTGAAATTCTGCATACATGTACGCGGATGCAACGTTCGATAATTCACACGTGAAATAATACCTTTTATTATTTACACGAGCACAAAAATATGAAACTAGACACTTGGTCGAATATTAATGAAAATTCAATATCCCAGAATTATTTATTTTCTGGAAAACAACAACGCCGCTGCACGCAGAATTCGAAATTTAAATAAAAATTATTCTCTTTTTTTGCCTTATATTTAATATCTGCAATGCAGGAAGAGGGAATTTCATTTCGATTAAAGAATAGTGCTTAGAAAATAACGTGATGCGTCAGTGAATATAAAATTTTTAGTAATATTTACCTTGTAATTTTAAAAAGAGAGAAACTTCAATTGCACTCTTAAAGGAAGTACTTTTAGAACAATATAAAATTTCCATCCTCGTGTTACTAAAATCCACGTAGAAACAAATAAAAGTAGTAATCGAATCAAAATTGTATACGAAAATACTTATACACCTATGAAAATATAGAGATGTACTATAAAGACACAAATCAATATACCGGGTGTCCCAAAACATTTTGGCAAAAATTGGCACACAGGTTCTACGTATCTAAACAAGAAAAAAAGTTCATACAAACATACGTCGAAAAACGCATAGTTGTCGAGATATTCGAAGCTTCATGCATGCAGCTTCAACTCGTTGGAATATCGGAGTCGCGTGTGGATGACGGGATTGAAATAACTCAGCACTAATAGTTACAAATCCATGACTCATTTATTAAGAAATACTGTATTGTTCCGACAATCGTGAAATGGTGGTACGAATATAATGGCTCTTCAAGCTATGAACGCTTCGACGCAGTCGTCTCAGAGTCGTCGACGTTGGATCGAAGCCGCGCGACGTCACCGAAGAATTTTCGGCTCGGTGCAGACGAGACGAGGAAGAACCTTCACCTACCGTACAAATGGTGTCAGGATGAAACGGTTAAACGTATACGAGCGCAAAGCACAGACTAGCAACGAAACGTGCAGAAAAGAAACGCGCTCGCGCGCTCTCCATATCACCGCGAATCGTTGCGAATCCGGCAATTGTCCGTCTACGGGTGTCGCGTCTCTCCTCTGTGACACCGCCGGGTGTCCCTCGTCTGCACCAGGCCATAGTTAGCAGCTCACGGGATCGATCGTGCGTTTCATGCATCGCGTAAATTCGCCGCTCTCCATTACGTACGTCGTTGCTCGTGCTCCGCGGTCGATTCTAGGCACGCGCCGCGCCCCAATAAATATGATTCTCTCGTGTTAAAACAACGTACACCGAACGCTTAAGAGAAGCAAGTACAACATCAAAGTTTCATTGTATTTTTTTTTTTTTGTTATTTTTTTTTATTCATTTTTTTCTTTTCCTTTCATTTCTGTATTTCGTTAAATCGCCCGTTTCGCATCCCGATCCGAGAGACAACGATACCATATCTCCCCCTTTCTCTATCGTTTCAGCGGTCGTGTTTCAGGCTGCGAACAAAACCGTCCCCTCCTCTTCTGATCGAGAACCACTCTCGCTACCACCGCGACCGGATGCCAATCGCGCCGGGGACCGTGAAATTTTCTCCGACCGAGTAATTAAACGATCGACTCGGTCTGTCTGCATGCACCAAGCTCCGGGCAACTTCCGATCCCGGGCTTCACACTGGAATAATCCCGGGCGTGCTTCAACGTGAACGCTCGTTTCCGGCCCGACGTACGAATTCCCCCGCGGAACGCGCGCGTCGTGTGACGCGAGATCGGGGATCTCTCCCCGTTTCACCCGTGACGTCCGAACCCTTCGCTTGACACGGCACAGAGAGAAGACGCGGACAAAGAGACAGACAGTGTGTGAGAGAGAGAGAGAGACACAAAGTGGATTGCTCGCTGCGACGCGTACCGACGCTCCCTTCCTCCATTCCCCGTTCCCACAAACGCGTGCTACGACAACGCGGGTATCAGCGATTCCGTGAAAATTTCCTTTCCGTTCCTTTCTTTCCTTTTTAGAAAAAATCTCGCCGATTCTCAAACACGCCTTCTCGAAGCAGCTCGTCTCTGATTCGCTCGCTCGCGTCGTTAACGCGACGGAGGCACCGGGGGAGAGCTTACGTTCCACTCGCTCGTCTCGCAGCCGTCCCCTTCGCTGGAACACCGCGGAGTCCCAACCTACCGGTTCCTCAGCAATTCCGCGCAGACCAGTAGAACGAGCAGGTGTAACGAGAAGTAGAGCCTCGGCGTGGATGGACGACCGTCTGAGGCAAGTGCGTACGCGTACGACGTGTAACACTTCTTGTAGGACTCCGGATCGAGACGTGTCACCGTGCAGAAATGGTGTAGGGCGCAAGCTCCGTTCAACGGCCCTCCGCATCCCCAAATCTGCTCGACTTCGCGTGGCAGTGAAACCGTGTTGGCAGCGTAGTATCTGTGGGAATATAAGCGGTCGACTTTGTGCGTGCGTCTCTGCCTGTGTGTACGCGGAAAGATAATCAGCTAGTGAAGCTCTAGAGCTTGGCTATGGCTCGTACAGAGAGAGAGATGGTAGCCATCGTATCGGGACAGTCATTAGCATCGTAATGGCGCGATTGCGTTGAAAAGGGTAGACAGTTATCAGCGTCAACCAGCTCGAGGAATTATCGTGGTGGATAATTGCTCGAGAAATATGGAAATTATTAATCCAGCAGGCGACGCAACTCGGCTCACCGGCGGTCAGATAGAGCTGGGCTAGCCCTCACGCAATCGCCGTATCGGATCATGCAAATGTTACCGGACGGTGTTCGACCACTTTCCCAACCCTGATCCCCCTTGGTACAGGTGCTGCGTGGCCGCGTAACTTTGTCACAAGCAATTTGTGTCAATCATCCGTTAACAACGTACGGTACCGGGGCTGAAGGAGTTTTCAAGGTCTCTCGCGTGGCGCACCAGGTTTCACGCGATTGCTATCGTAGGGATGAGCAGCCTTGAATGCTTTCCAACGAAATTAAATTACCGGCTTGCAGGTGAAAATGAATGTTTTTCCAAAGTTTCCAAGATTCCGAGCGTGGGCTTAATGGATTTGCGAGTAATTTGTACCGGGGGAAAAGTGTTCGTATCAATTAGGGGCAACGCGGTTGTACGATGATTGAAAGTGAAATTTCATTTTTGGAAGTTGGCAGATGGACGTAGTTGATGTAATTTGCTGTTTGAATGGAGGTCAGATTTTTTATTCGATAAGTTTGACGAGAAGGTATTTTGGATTAATTTGTCATTATCGAAATTGGAAGAAATTAATTTGTGAATTTACCTTAGGTGAACATCTTTGCATTTTCCATTTTCTTGAGGAAAACACTGTTTCGTAATTTTAAATATTTGAGGTTTATTTGTAAATTTGAATTGCTTTGTAGGCTTGTGAAAAATGTCATTTAATTCAGCGAGTTTTAACAAATTGCGGGTGCTTTAGTCTGTCGTGGAGAATACTCTAGAATTCCTGAGATTCTCGAATTTATTAAAGCCTCCATCTTATCTAGGAATTTTTAATTTAACATTTTTGAGATATCTGAGTTTTAACAGTTGCTTGAAAATTTTTAATGGGAACAGAAGAAACGCAATTCTTCTAACAATAAATCTACGTCTTGTGTATTCAGTAGAAGCGGGATATTTAAATTTTCCGCGATTTTAATTCTACTTTTGTATTTTATACGGATAGAATCGGATGCTAATTTTTACTCGATCGAATATCCCACACAAGGCAAAATATTATTCGCGTTACAGCTGAAAAATCGGTGAATCCTTTGAAAGCAGAATCGTGCAATGAATTTCTTTTAATTCCCCGAAAGATTAATGTAGGAAAGCCCCTTTAACCTGCTTGATTTCTATTTATAATCGTACCTATGCGTAAATATTGGAAACGTCGGAAAAATTCCTCATTTCTGTAACATACTTCTGTATGAATTAAACGTCGTACAATAAGTAAAGAGACAAAGAGCTCTAATTTATAAAATATTTAAAGAAGTACGACAAAATTCAAAAGCACAAACTGGCTTAATATCTCTGTAATGAATTTAAAACAACTGTTTGACAACTGTTTCTTTCTTTTAAATAAAAATAAATTGAAAAATTAGAAAAATTAGAAAAATTAGTGGAATCTTGTGGAATCAAAAAATGTCCAAAACTGGCTCAGACTTTAAGACAAAAGATACTTTGCAGCTGACATAAAAAACCCAGTAAAGCGATAGAATAAATTTTGAGATTCATCGAACAAACCGCATTTTATCACCAACCAATAGTCTCTTCACTTATCAAACAATCCTCAAATTTTTCTGCAATGTTCACCTAGAAACAAAATCCTCCAAAACTCACATCCGACATCCCCCCGTCAAATTGAACAAACGTATTTCTACCAACTAATTCCATTACTTCCAAGTGCCGAATCAATTCTGGAATTCCTTCCGACATATTGAGTTACACGATGCGTAAACACCAATTAAATCAAAGCAAACACACGTACCACGCAGCAGAGAGAGAGAGAAAAGGGAAAAGAAACGAAGAAACATAGTGAACGCCAGAGGGGTAAAAATACGGTCGAAATAACGTTTCATTTTTCCCCAAGGCAAGTGTATAGCACGCGCGACCACCGGTAAAAGTAGCAGAGAGGGTCAGAAGGGTAGTCAATACCGGGAAACTCGAATGATCGATGATCCCTGTCCACGATACGATCTTGGTCACGTATCACACTCAGGGATAAGATGGAAAAATTTGTCGGTCGAGATCGCGGTGATTTCCTGAAGGTCGTAGTACTCGAGCAGATTGTACTCGACCAACCAGTTCGGAGTCCCGATTGAATTCGCGTCCGGTAGATTAAGATAGTACTGCGTATAATCCAGCACCTGAATACGACAGAACAGAGGATAGGATGGGTCGTTGCTACCTATATATATTCTCGGCTCTTTCAATCGAGACGTCGCATAAATAGAACCCGTCACACGGACGGATGGAGATTATGGACGCCGCGTGGCATTCAACGTTTCCACCTACCTGACCGGTATTAGTTTCGAACTTGTACAGTCTCAAACCTGGATTGTTAGGACCTCCAAGCGTGCTAGGCGATATACTGGGCGCCATCATTATCCAGGATACCGGGGAATCTGCTGACATCGTTACAAAAATCATTATTCCTTCGATTTCTCTGCCAGTTTTTTCCACGCGTTGTGCAGAGATGAGAAAATATGTATAGTCGGTGGAAGCGAAGCAACGAGGTTATAAATTCAGTCAGGTATCAAAGTTTTCAAGCGAATCGAGAGAAACTTGAGTTGACATCGTTACGAAATTCATTATTTTCCGAATTCTCTGCCGTCTTTCCACGCGGTGTATAGAGATGAGAAAATATGTATAGTCGGTGGAAGCGATGCAGCGAGGTCGTAAGATCAGTCAGGTGTCAAAGTTTGCTACATCAAAGTTTGCAAGCGGATCGAGAGAAACTTGAGTTGACATCGTTACGAAATTCATTATTTTCCGAATTCTCTGCCGTTTTTTCACGCATTGTGCAGAGATGAGAAGAGAAGTATACTCGATGGAAGCGACACACTAAGGTCGTAAAATCAGTAGGTGTCAAAGTTTGCTATATCAAAGTTTGCAAGCGTATCGAGAGAAACTTGAGCTGACATCTTTACAAAATTCATTATTTCTTGAATTCTCCGCCGTTTTTCCACGCATTGAGAAGAGAAGTATACTCGATGGAAGCGATACAGTTATATCGTAAAATCATTCAAGCGTCAAAGTTTGCATCGACAAGCGACTCGAGAGAAACTTGAGTCGACGAGGACCCTAAATCTCAGTCAAAATTGAACGAAGTACAGTCAATGAAAGCGATCTCGCTATTGCTCTATCCTACTCTACTTCGACGTACCAAATTCTTTGTCTAATTCATAGATGAGACAGTTTCGACCAATGACAAAAACACACGTGCTTCATCTTTAAGTACAGTCAATGAAAGCGATCTCGCTATTGCTCTATCCTACTCTACTTCGACGTACCAAATTCTCTGTCTAATTCATAGATGAGACAGTTTCGACCAATGACAAAAACACACGTGCTTCATCTTTAAGATTGCGCGAGATGTAACCAATCAGACCTGTATTCCATCTACTATGAAACTTCTCCTCTCTGCACAGTACATAGGCGTATTTTCGTAGGGACGAACGAGTATGATGTTAATGTAAGTGGACGTAAAAGAGGGGGTGGGAAGGTTTTAAAAGCGCGTCGAGGCCGGTGGCGTGACCGATAAAACGGCCTGTAAAACGGCTGGGAAGTATTCTGGCTAGCGAACGACACACGCGGGGAATTTATCGATTATCGTTCGCGGTCCCGGGCATTTCAACGAAGGAACGCAGCGAAAAATATGAGTTGCGCGCGACCCGATGGACCTGTACAGCGTCATAAAATTGAGCCCTCCCCTCGTTCGCAGTCACTTCTCTCAACGTCCGACGAGAAACTTCCCGAGCAGTTATTCGATCGTACGTACGACACGTAGTCTGAGAAGCTTTCGATTATGTTGCTGCTTTCGAGCGTGAGTTGTTCCGATGGTAACGTGTTCGTAATTTTTATGAACGCGTTATATGTACATAGCGTGTTGTCATGCAAGAAACCAGCAAGTGACTGTTAAACGTATCGACTTTTTATAGAGGCACCAGAATGGAGTAGTTTTCAATGAAATAAAAAAGTTGGGATCGTCGAATAGGGAAGGAATTTTCGTATCTGCGTATTCGACAGGATTAAGTCATTTTGAAGATCGTTAAGTAAGCTATTTTTTAATCCCAGTGCGTTCTTCCGTTCGAATTTAAGGCGCTTGGGTCAAAAGTGACCCGGAGAGCGCAGTAGGATTAAGCAAGTAACGAGGATAGAAATAAACAAGTGGAAAATGCAAGATTTAGGGAATTTCAGAAATAGAGTTGACGAATTTTGAAGGAATTCGAGAAATTTAGCGTTCCGAAGGAATATTGGAAATCAGGCGAACCAGTAGGCGAAAACCGCGAAATAGGAAAATTCCCTTAGAAGCTTGTGAAATAAATTTCTGGAATTGGAATAATTTCAAATGAAAAATTGCAACTGAAACTTTGTTGTTTGTGCGAGAAGCTAGAAATCCAACGTATCTGAGGAATCTTGCACGACATTATGCATGCAAACGGCGGAAACGTTCGTTCCCCAGCCCCTAAAATCATTAACTGCAGAACATCAGATAAATTGCTCGTTTAGTTTCTCGTTAGACACTAAGCAATCGACGTGCACATTACTGACGTCACGGAGACTGCACGGGAATAATTATCTGCTCGACGCTTAATGCGTTTTATAGATTTTACTGTCAGGCTGCATCCGCGGCTCAAGTTTAATAACAAAGCCACCGGGGGTGCGCCATTTTTTCCTCTTCCCTCCGTTTCTTTGTGCCCGAACTGGGACGCGTTCGAACTCGGCCAATACGTGTTGCATCGCTAAGAAGTTCGAGCCGTCGTTGAATCGCCAATGAGAGAGAGAGAGCTTCCGCTGCAGAGAGTCCGCCGACGACAAAGACGGAACGCGATAAGAAGAGAAAAAAGTCACCGTGGAGAAGAGGAAGAAAGGAAGAAAAAAAGAGAGAGAAAGAAACGAGAGCAAAAGAAGGAATATAATAGCCTCCTGGCTTCTCCGCAGAAACGATATTCCACGATCGACGGGGGTGTTTCGCGAACGGCGCGGCGCAACAGAGAAAATCGCGGCTAGAGGAACGAGAACGTCAGTTTCGTTTCCATTTCGATGCACCGAAGATTAAATGTCTCCGTGCACAAATTCCGCGTTGTTAAGTTCAAACCGCGAAGAAAAGCACCGACTAGGCCGGCACAAAAGCGAGCAAAATGTAGCGTGAAGTAAACGTAAGTTACGATCGCGGTTACGACGCGGAAAGAAAGAAAGAAAGAGAAAGAGAGAGAGAGCAATCACTCGGCGAACCGCACACGGTTGTTGCTTGCGCATCGATCCAAACCGCCCTCGCTTGATTCACCGTGTTTAACCACCAGCCTACTGCTAGGAAGAAGGGACAAACACACGTACCAGTATCGCTGTAAATCACGCGAAAAGTGTCCGAGTGCCAGTGACCGAAGAACTGACCGCGAATGATGTCCGAGGACTGCCGGATCACGTGGAGGTATCTGAGGTTGTGACGCTCGCTCAGCACTGGAGCGCCGCTCTCGCGATCGTCCACCCCCGGTGGTGTATGGCCGACGATGTAAACCTGAAACATTACCAAACTTCTTGTTTTTTATCGGGTTTTCAATTTTTCTTTCCTTTGATTTTTCGTATTTGAGGAGAACCAGTGTGATTTGCAAATCTGGAGTAACCCTTTGACATGGGTGCTCAGCACGCATGTCTACGCATGGGTGCTGAGCCCGGAATTAATTTTCATTGAACAAACAGTAACAGTATAATGCAGGATTATGAATACGTACAATATATTTTTTTCAATTTTGCATATAACGTGTTTTTTATTTTTGCTTTTCCTTGTTCTCGAAGATTCGAGGATGTGAAGGAGAAGAGGAGAGCGAGAAGTATAGGGAAGAATTTTTGAACAGTTTTCTGGGTCTTAAAAACTTTCTTCGAAAGCTCGTGCCAGAGTTTTTAATTCATTGCATAGAGTAGTGATAAGTTTTGAGAGCAATGATAATAAAAGTACAAAGTTGTTTCGCTGTTATAATACGTTATATGGATTTCTGGGAACCATTTTCTTAAACGTTTTAAGAAAGTTTGCGATGGTCAGTTTTCATCGATTAGTTTCTAATTATTTCACTATATTAGTATCTTTTTCAATTTTAGTTATATTTATTTGTACGTTTATTCAATCGAATTTTTGAAATTCGTATAAAAAAAGTGAAAAAAATTTATCAATCAGTATTTCTAGTTGAACGAAGAGTGAAGGTTGTAGGAATCATTTAATCACCGTAAAACTTCCCACGGTTCTGTTTACGTACTACTTATGCCTTCACTCTGATTGACGTACTATAAGCTCGTGACATAGGTATTGCACACAGTCAATGACCATAACAGATATTGAACCCCTGGATTAGCTTCTAGATTCGCAGAGTATAGGTGACAAAGTGGATAATACTGATTTACGCTGGATTACGTGTACACTGTATAATATTATACGAGTTTTTCAAGTGGCGCATCTGTTCAGCATATTTTTTATACCGAAGAGTATCTTTAGATCCTTGTGACACTTCATATACTACAATATCTCATTCGTGAAACGTAGAAATAAATGTAATAAATTGGATATATTGAATAAGTGTATGTACAGAGTGGTTATTATTTTCGTTATTAGCCTATAATTTTAACAAAAAATCTTTCGTTATAACCCTATAGCTTCTTTTGCCTATTAGCTAGCGATTATTGATACGAATTCAACAATTTCAATATAGTATATGAAATTATACATAAAAGAAATGAACGAGACCTTAAAACCCTATTTAAAGAAGAAGAAAAAATCTAAGGTGATCATCTTGAAGATCCTTCAAAACCATATCCTTTACAACAACAAAAATTTTAATCCATCTATTATTAATTAAAATAATTGAGGTAGTCACGTTAGGCGAACCACCCTTCCTAAATGAGTGACCATTTTTACAAAACCTTCGTAGCAATGGGATTAAACGAACATCGAATCAAAGGAACAATAAACTACACAGAAAATCCACGAAGATTCTTTAAAATCACATCCTCTATAACAAAAAAAATATAATCAATCCACTAATTACTCGAATAATTAACCACCGAAAGAACCACCTTTCGAAAATAAGCCACCAGTTTTCCAAAACCTTCATAGCGTTGGGATTAAACGAACATCGAATCAAAGGAACAATAAACTACACAAAAAATCCACGAAGATCCTTTAAAATCACATCCTCTATAACGAAAAAAATTATAATCAATCCACTAATTGCTCGAATAATTAACCACCGAAAGAACCACCCTTCAAAAATGACTGACCATCTCTCCAAAGCCTATACCTACACATAAGGAATACCAGATAACACAAAGAAAGAATGAACAACAAAGTACACAGAAATTCCAACTAGAAATATCGTTTCACGATATAATTTGTCACTCGGAAAGCGATAGCGACCGTCATCGTACGTAAGTGTAACGAGTGCATGCAGACTGCTCGCAGCGGTCTCATTCTCCTCGACCCCCTTTTCTCGTGCTTCGATCGCGTTTCTCGACAGGCTAAATGCACCAGCCCCTAACATACGCACTTGATTCACGAATTTTCCCTGTAGATGTTGTCGCGTGACTGCCTCCCGATTAAGTAGGCGCGTCGAGCGGCAAGAAGTGTTCCGTGGAATCTCCCTCTCTCTCTATCACGCAGTAACTACTCGTAACAAGCAACTCCCTCGTTAGCGAGGGGTAAACGGAATTCCGTAAACGTTATCCACGCCGCGGGATCGACGCGGGATACGGGTATACGGGACACGAGCTGCCATGAGACAACTAATCGAGCACGTTCGCGAAATTAGACGCGGCCTACGCTGATACTGTGCCGGAGGAGGTTGAAGCTTGTAAACCGGCAGCTGGCACTCGACGACACGGCGAACACAATGAAAAGAGGACAGAGACGAGGGAAAATGAAGACGAGACGGGCGAGAAGGTGGAAAATACAGAGCGTACCGGTATTATCGTAAAACTATTCCAAGTTTCTGATTAATCCTTTGAGAAATATGGATGTGTATATATGTACGTATGTACGGAACTATTCATAAAAATCTTTATTGTACGTGCATAAATACGGTATGTACAAAACTTTTGCGAGCTGCATATTTAGGTTTTATCACGGGGAATAGTCTTTTAACGATCTTCTTTCTTTTCTTTTCTTTTTTTCTTTTCTAAGAACTGAGAAAATAATTTGAAATTCCGCGTACATTTAAGGATATGTAAAAGAGAGATTTGTTTTTTTTTTTTAAGTACTGAGTCACCTGAGGAGAAAATTTAAATAGTTTTTTTTCTAGGTGAGACGTGAGACTTTTAATATGTTAAAAAGTGAAAGATTCACGTCTCACCTGAAAAAAACCATGTTTAAATGTTCTCTTCTGGTGACGTGGAATTTCAAATATGTTAAAAAACCAAAATGGGAAGAATGACACGTTCCTAAAATATAAGCTTTATAAAATAAAAATTTGGTTCCTTCAAAAAATGTTGTCTACTTTGTTTCATTTAATTTATAATAACTGTGCCTTGCATAATTAATACTTAGAATAGAGAGCGTTACAAGAATAAAATTTTCTGAATTTCTGGGATTGATATTGAGCAAAAAATATTCAAAGATCTTGTTTCCATTCGAATTTAATTTTAGCCTATGAAACTTGAAAAATTTTGGAATGGATCTATATGTAGCTACAAGATGCAGTACATTAAAATAATACAAGAATAGGGAAGGCAACTTGACTGAAAAGGGGAGAAAAAGGAGAGAAGTAGAAAGGAAACAAGAAAAGTGGAATCGGGAAAAATAGAAAAGAATGAACGAGAGTAGGGGACAGTGGAGAGTGTTACAAGTATAATGCCATAGAAGAAAGAAGATACGGGTAGATCAAAGGGAGTAGTAAAAAGAAAATAGGGGAGAAAGAGTGAAGGTGAGAAAGTGTGAAATTTTGATTACGTGTAGACTTTACTCAATTTTCGTAGCCAATCGTGTTTATGTTTCATTTGTGTTTGATGTACAGTAAATTTTCTACAAGAGTCAGTAAGTTTCGATTCTACAAGTGACAGTATAGATGGTCCTACGCCTAGGTCTACGTCATTGCTGCGCCCATGTTATCTCGCTCGCAGTCAGTCAAGCGTGTCGGTTTCCTTTACGAGATTACACGGCTCGACAGATCATAATAGAAAAATATAATTTCTTTAATTTTACTTTTTTTCATCTGGAATTTT
>NW_017100281.1:1784106-1787097 GCF_001263275.1 Habropoda laboriosa | reverse complement strand
GCGGGTCCTTATATACCTGCGGTACCCTCTCCCCAAAGTCATTAGCAAAATCGTCGGTTAGGTCAGGCGGGAAATTTTCGCGGGAGATTTTCGCGGGAGATTTCCGATATCGTAACACGGTATAATTTATCAATTTTCACAATTTTGTTATAAATTTATACTTCCGACAATTTGTTATAACATTGCATATAACAATTTATACGTTTTTACAATATTCTTCAATGGAAACATAGGTTTTAGCGTTCTCGTTACTTACTCGTGGTTAAATTAATTTCGTAGGGATTAAAAATCAGGTTGACCTGTGGTCGTAAATTAAAAATAGCCATAGTACAGCTAAAATTATCGTGTTAAATAATTCTTTTCCTACGAATCAAAAATGTATTCAACGTTTGTTTGTTATAATATCGTGAAATGAATTATATTACACATTTTCTCTATTCACACTGAATTTAAAGATTATAACGATTAAAAATCAAGTTGACCTGTGGTCATTTATCAAGAATAATCATAATAAAGCTGAAATTATTGTGTTAAATAATTTTTTTAATACGAATTAGGAATTTATTCAACGTTTGCTTGTTACTACTTGTTACAGTATACTGTCTCTCAATGTAAATTTAAGTAAATTAGGTTGAACTGCACAGAAAATGCACAGAACTGCACAAATAATTCATTTCACGATATTATAACAAGCAAACGTTGAATACATTTTTCATTCGTGTAAGAAGAATTATTTAACACGATAAATTTAGCTGTACTATGGTTATTTTTAATCTACGACCACAGGTCAACCTGATTTTTAATCCCTACGAAATTAATTTAACCACGAGTAAGTAACGAGAACGCTAAAACCTATGTTTCCATTGAAGAATATTGTAAAAACGTATAAATTGTTATATGCAATGTTATAACAAATTGTCGGAAGTATAAATTTTTAATAAAATTGTGAAAATTGATAAATTATACCGTGTTACGATATCGGAAATCTCCCGCGAAAATCTCCCGCGAAAATTTCCCGCCTGACCTAACCGACGATTTTGCTAATGACTTTGGGGAGAGGGTACCGAGGGTATATAAGGACCCGCCGATGTCCCGCGAAATCATTTACCCTTTATACTGGGCCCTAGACACTTCGCGGCGTATTTTGACCTGAAGGTTCTGAGATGTGAATAGAGTGGTCGGGGGCTACTAGCTAGCCTATGTCCACCCTGTACACACTCAGCCTTCTTGTAACACTTGTATACATTAGAATCAATTAGAATTTCTATTACTAATTATTAAACAAATTTTAACAATTACCGGCACTCGCTAGGCACGTAATATCAGACTTTAAATACTCGACTTCGAACTTCGGTTTAGTCATAATTCTATTAATGTTATAATAACGTATAATTTATTAATTTTCACAATTTTATTATTAATTTATACTTCCAAAAATTTGTTAAAACATTACATATTATTATTTATACATTTTTGCAAGTTTCTTTGACAAATAAGTACGTTTCAACGATCTTATTACTTTCTCGTTGTGAAATCAAGTTCGGAGGATTAAAAATCAGGTTGACCCTTGGTCGTAAATTTAAAATAGCCATAGTGAAGGTGAAATTATTATTTTAAATAAATGTTTCTATACGAATTAAGAATCTATTCAACGTTTGTTTGTTGCAATACCATGAAATAAATTGTATTATATATTTTCTCAGTTTAGACTGAATTTAAAGTTCGTAAGGATTAGAAATCAGGTTGACCTGTGGTCGTAGATTAAAAATAGCCATAGTGAAGGTAAAATTATTACGTTAAATAATTGTTTTTATACGAATTAAATATTGATTCAACGTTTATTTGTTGCAATACCGTGAAATAAATTGTATTATATATTTTTTCTGTTTACACTAAATTTAAAGTTCTGTTTACATGTTATAACAATTAGAATGTAGACGTTTTGCCGTTTCACGGTTTTTCCTCTGTTAATTATGTGTTTATAAATCATTTCAAACTAAAGCAGCACCATGCCCACCCTTAATTAAACCGTCTCAGTAGTTTACCGTAATTAATAATCTATTTACGGAATTTATAATAATATTAATAATAATTTCGGAATTTATACGAGAATTTTTGAATTTTAGTAAATACTAGAGTCAGTGTCCACCCTGTACACACTCAGCCTTCTTGTAACACTTGTATACGTTAGAATCAATTAGAATTTCAATACAATAGACTGAATAACAATTCATTTTAACTAATACCTATTAGAAATTTTCCTTTCAAAACAAATATAAATCATTTTACCAATTACTGGTACTTGCTGCTAGACATTTAATATCAGACTTTAAATATTCTCCTTTCGGTTCTTTTAAATACAATCAAATAATTTCTTCAATTATCGATACTGACTTGGAATACTCCGCTTCGAATAAAATATTTCGAAATTATTTTGAAGGTTTAGGGAAATAAACATTTGAATTTTAGTCATCGTTCTTCTTCAGACTTGTCGAATAGGATATTGAAATTACTTTGAGAGCAATTGAATAGCAATTGAAATTAATTTGAAATTTTTCATATATTTTCTCTGATATTGAATTTTGTTTACTAATAATTTACCATCCAAGGAATTTGCATGAATTGCATGTTAAGTAGTTAGTTGATTTATTATTGTATATTGTGAGCTGATTTGGAACGAGTGCACTATGCCCACCCTAAATTAAACCGTCTCAGTAGTTTACCGTAATTAATAATCTATTTTCGGAATTTATACGAGAATTTTTGAATTTTAGTAAATACTAGAGTCAGTGCATCGCGTATTGAAATAATAGCTTCATCCCTAGTTCGTTTATTATTGAATATTTTTACGCGTTTAACTTATGCTTCTCCCCAATTCTCGTCGCGTATTTTATTCAAATTTTCTTATATTCATTCTTTCAATTTTTCACTCGCGTTCTACGAAACTTTAGTTCAATAATAATATTGAAAGTAATATAAATTCGCGGTTTC
>NW_017100281.1:1779496-1784007 GCF_001263275.1 Habropoda laboriosa | reverse complement strand
GAAAAAAAAAATTATAAAGCATAATACTATAATCCTATGCTTAAAATGTATTTTCTTGTGGCCGCCTGACAGCAACCTGTAAATCTGGCGTGACAGGGAACGTGTTAATAAATAAAAGTTGTTCAAATTATATCGTGTTTTATGTCATTTTCATCAGAAAAATCTCATCAACATGTTAAGAAAAGTTTCGGGATAAAAAAACGTAAAATTAAAGAAATTATATTTTCTATTATGATTTTTCGATCTGTTAAGTCTCGCAAAGGAAACCGCATGGTGTAATGTTACACGCTTGACTGACTGTGAGTGAGATAACATGGGCGCAGCAATGACGCAGACCTAGGCGTAGGACCATCTATACTGTCACTTGTAGAATCCAAACTTACTGACTCTTGTGGAGATTTTACTGTATACATATTCTATTCTTTTCTGGTGAAACATTGTTTCTCAATGGGCCTTTAAGCATGACATACTTCGTTTGTTATTATTTTAACCACAGTATACGGGAATTGAAAATATCGAGGTGGTTTTATAGTTATAACACCAGTGTATATACGCATAAATAAATGCACATGTCTTTTTAACTGAATACGGTGGAATATCTCAGAAGGAACTGAAGCTATCGAGAAAATGTTTCTACAAAAGGACCATCTATACTGTCACTTGTAGAATCCAAACTTACTGACTCTTGTGGAGAATTTACTGTATACATATTCTATTCTTTTCTGGAGAAACATTGTTTCTCAATGGGCCTTTAAGCATGACATACTTCGTTTGTTATTATTTTAACCACAGTATACGAGAATTGAAAATATCGAGGTGGTTTTATAGTTATAACACCAGTGTATATACGCATAAATAAATGCACATGTCTTTTTTAACTGAATACGGTGGAATATCTCAGAAGGAACTGAAGCTATCGAGAAAATGTTTCTACAAAGGTTGTTTAGTATGTGGGTGACATAATGTGGTAAAAATAATTTTTCATGGGGTGATTTCAAGATCAAATTTTTTTTTTTTAATGGAACTGAATCGCTATATTTTTCTATTCTTAGCAGTATAGCATTTGTTAAGACGAATTGAACGAGATGCCACATTAAGTAATTTCGTTTTATATAAAGTTATAAAATCGTGGAGAATTTGTATTAGTAGCACAGTCAAGTAGGGTTTAGCTGGCTGAAAGTTTGCTACACATATTGACCTGACTCCCCGATTCTTCGCTATTTTACGATTTTTCATAAAACGAAATAACTTCGTGTGGCACATCGTTGAATTTACCTCTAAAAAAAAAAAAAAAATGGCGTTCTCTTAAAAACGAAACTTGACTATAAATCTCTCTCGCACTACTTCACCTGAGAAAAAACTATTTATACCACATTATGTCTACCATCATTCCAAGCAAATTTTGTAAGAACATTTTTCGATGACTTCAGTTCCACCTGAAATATTCCACCACATCCATTAAAAAAAAAACACTCTTTATATTAACCGTTCGAAAAACATGGCCGATTGCACGACTCACTCTACATAGTTGACTAAACAAACGAAGTAGTTAGAAATGTGAATCTCATTTATTTCTTTATCGTTGCTTTAGAAAATAGCACTTCTCTGTTCATCAATACTAGATACATTTCTCTGTCTATCGCTTTCAGAATTGCTCACAGTACCTTTCAGAATTTACTACTTCTCCATATTGTAGTCTCACAGCGTACGTGTCCCTACTCGTTCTAACATACATACATGCAACATTCCCCTCTGTCGAAGTAAATTCAGTTTTGTGTAAGTTGGACCAGCTTGCTAGTGGCTTCTAATAAACTCCCCTATATCTTTAACGAGAACTATCGATGCAGTATTAAATCTTAACAGCGTTACGATCGTTGTTTGAGCGAGATCAAACGTACTACCTTGTTAACTGAATTCGCTAACTGATTCTTTCTTCTCCTTTTTTTCTTCTTCTTTCTTTTTCCTCTTTCCATTAACCACATCTTCAAATTTACTTCCCCCCTCCGTCTAGGATAGAGGGTCCTCCACCACTTTTTCGTCGATTTTTCTCTATTTTTCCACTCGATTGTTCTTTTCCTCTCGAATTGTTTTCTCTTCATCTTCACTCCTACCGGTTTCTTTCCTCTTACCATGCTGAACGTTAATCACCCAGCAAAGAAGATCGATCAGCGATTAATGAGAAACGTCGACGGGCAAGAGGTGGAAATTTACACGGTTCTCTCTGCCGCGGCAGTGAAAGAGACAGGATTTCTTCTTCTTCTTTCTGAATTGCTCGATCCCGAATCCTTGGCACATTTCGAATCCATCGCGAGGCAGCTGCTAATGGGGTGTTAGAAGTCGATGTGTAGAGAGGATTAGCGCGGTACTCAATCGGCTTCTGTAATTCGCGTTAATCTTTCGAAATATCGGTGATCGAGTTGTCGATAAAGCAGTTCACTAGATTATGAAGATATCATCGTGGAAATAGTTTCACGCTGAAAAATTTGTATTAACCGACAGCAAAATTTACCGAATGATAAAAAAGATTTTAATTTAATTTTACCTTTTTTCTTTCGTTCATTTTCATATTAATTCGATATATCGTAAATTTGGTAACAATTTATGATAGTATTAAGTCGTGTTGAAAGTTCCCGCGGTTTTAGGCCGTTCATTTTGAAAGAAACATAACTCCATTGAAATTGATAATTTCCACAATGTTCAATGAACATTGTGTGAAAATCGTTTCGAATTAAAAATGTTTAATTTCAATAGAATTATGTCTTTTCAAAATGAACTGCTTAAAATCGTAGGAATTTCCAGAATGGCCTAATATATCAGTGACCAGTCAAAAAGAGGAATGTGCTACGAATGAGAAAGGAACGTGTAGGAAAAGCTTGCGTTGTTTCATGTACACAAACCGTCTATAAAATTTTCTATTCTGTCCAGGGAAAGTTAATTAAAATTTTGTCTCTCGTTATTTAATCTACAATATATTTATTCGTTTCTATTAATTTTTTACACGTCAAACTCTGTACACCTTACACATTTTGTAAATAATTTGTGAAGATCGTACTACGCGTATTATTTAATAAAAGTAATTATCGTAACTCGTTTTTTAATCTAAAATTACTGTGCTGTGCGTTCCAGCGCAATAATAAATGTGCCATGTGGTATACTACTTTTGATAAAGCAAATGGAAAATATTAGTACATTCCCAATGCTATGCAAGTCTGAAGAATTGCTTATTTCCTTTTTAATTAATCGTCCAGCCTACACTTTTAATTCATTAAAATTCGCTTTTGAACTAAATTGTAACCTTTTCACCTTTCTTTAAAGACTGTTTATAAACAGAGATTAAGCTTCCACTTGCAGCAGTACACAAATATTTCACTAAAAAATAATTGCAAGGAACATTTGCAAATGACTAAATGTCATAGTAGATAAAGAAAACGTTAACTCTGCTTATGGGAATATTTTAGTTTAAAGAATTACCTACATAGAGGTTTGAAGTAATGAAATACAGTAAATATAAGTTCACATCGTGTCATGAAATCTTAGAAATACATTCTTATAAGAGTCAACGCGATTCGTTCCAGTTTTCCCTTCATTTATCCCGGAAAAGTTAATCAGCCGCCTGAAGCGCGATAACATATTTGCGGAGCAATAAACGTATTGTCATAGTAAACGTGCGTCTAACTGTGTTTTCAAATTTTCCGATGAATTGTTACTTGTGCACGATCAAATCATCGGACTACATACATTGCCTTTGCTTGAAAACGCGTAGAGCACACTGCCATTATCGTGTGTATCAAAAGCTACTAAACTGTTCAATCTATAAGCATTAGGTCCTCGTAAAATTTATTGCTATTAGGATACGGTTTAACGTGAATAAACAAAGTCATATTCAAACGTGAAATGGTATTTACGTATGTGTGTGTGTAGGGATATAACAACGTGTCAGGTTCCATAAAATTGATGAACCAGTGCGATAGCAATTTGGGTTAAGTTCGAAACTAAGCACAAAACGAGTTTCGTCGTAAATTTCTAAAAAAAGTAATTATCGTTGATTTTATTATTTTCGTACGTGTAAGTTGCGTTACGAATAATTGAATTTTAATCGTTCGCCTAATTTTTCATCGTTAAAATTCATCTCGATTTATTTGGTTGCGAAATGGCAGTTTCCCACATAACCGTCAAATTTCCAGCATTTTAATCTAGTCGTTTAACCGACGAGAATAAGACGATTTAGATTTCCTTACGAACCTCTATTAAAGACGAACAGCCTAGCAACGATTCTGGGGGGAAACTTACCAAAGGTATCTCTTACTTCCGCCACCAAGGATTCTATGGACGACTCTCTCACTAACGATCGATCCGGAATTCACACCGCTATCGAGATCCAGGTGATTTTGTCGCCCGATTCTCTCTTGTCTTGAATGGCTTCCTGAGTGGAAGACAAAGGCCTGCATTTCCTTAGATCCGCGCTGAATGACGCCCAAAGGCATTCGGAGACACGTCGATCCAAGGCGTTT
>NW_017100281.1:1749030-1779465 GCF_001263275.1 Habropoda laboriosa | reverse complement strand
TAGAATAAATTATGATCCTTTGAATTACTGCTGGATTAATGCAAGTATCACGAATCATGGTTAACGAATTTTTGAAGCGGAAATGGTGTTCACCCTTTCGCTGCGGTGTTTTTTAATACGTAACGTGTGTGGCAGACGATAGATGGTCAAACGTGGCTGCAAAATCTTTCCTTTTAGCGATTGAAAATTAAAAAAAGATTTTTAAATTTCTTTTATTGAATTGAGGTGAAAATGCCCAAGCGACAAAAATTGAGGGTTAAATTAAGGTGAAGTGTGACAAAAGGTGCCAAGGTCACAGTGCAAATTATTAAAAAAAAAAGGACTGTTTTAGCATCATAATAAAATTCATATATAAAACTCTTTTTTATAGAACGTATACTTGAAAAATTATTCGGGGTGGACAAGTTATGTGACTCACCTTGTATGTTTATTTTAGAAATCGCATGTGTCGGCCAACAAAAATTGAATAATACGATTAGTCATTTTCTGCGTAATAAATGAAGTCCTGAGAATACGTTTAAATAATAAATTAAGTCGTTAGTTGTTTCAAATTTAATTTTGAAAATACAGTAGAATCTCCCTTATCAGAATTCTCGCTATTTAAATACCTCACTACCCAGACACTTTGTTATTAAAATATAATATTAAAACTATTAAGGTATGCTAAGGATTTTTAAGTTTTTTGTTTTTGATTTTCTCGTTCACGGTAGAAATTCCTTTATGGATGCTGAAATCTTGCGTTTCTACGTACCATGTGAATTCCTGATGTCTTCTTTCCTCATGTTCAATAGAAATTGACATATCGTAAAGTCATAGGAAGTACAAGTGTAACGTTACTCAATTAAATCTAACTAAAAAATTGTACTATTTAGTTACTAAAAAGATATGATATAATTATGCGTACTTTAAACGACAAAATTAATATAGAAAAAGCAAGTACTGTATTATGAGAAAGTTTATTTATCCAAACACTTCTGTCTCCGTATTTTTCGAATAACGTAGATTATTTATTTCCATTCTGATAAGAATCAAAATATACTTCAACAAACGTAGGTTATATTTTTTAGAAATAATACATTTCACTAAAATGTGGATAGTTAATTCTATGGTGCTAAATGTGTTATTCTTAAATGATTAAACTAGATGATGGAATTTGCTGAAATAATGTTATGGTAATAATTATGTTTAAGACATTTTCTGAACTGCGAGTAAAATTTGATAAAAATAGCCCTCCACTATGGTATAGAAAGCTACGTTATAAAAATATACGAAAAAGTCTAGAAATTGTTTCATAAGAGAGAATAGCGATGGCAAGCTTGTAAAGTGCTTTGTGAAAGAAAAATATGTAAGCGTGTTACATGATATGTTGGCTTAAGTAGAAAAAAGAATCGCTTGTCATTTGATTATTTAACATTTTCAACCGAATTCTAATACGTCGAGAGCTTTAGCTGGAATACTTTTCCATTGTTGTAATAGTGGTACACGATAGATGAGAGCTTTCTACATCTGGAGATTAAATATGGAATATTTTTCCTCAAAATGTATCTTGAGAGAACACTGAGATAGTTTTCATAACTAATTACGTCTAATTAAAATATTTTAAGTAAGGAATACTTCAAAAAAATTGTAGAAACATATGTTTTTTGTACGTGGTGAAATTAAAAATATTAGGTATTCTCTACGCGAAGCTCTGTTGTGTAATTATACGTTCTAATTATATAAACAAGCTTTAATCTGAATACTCACAAATTTAATCATAAGAATATCGTATGGAGTAACACGAGGACATAGGTATTAGGACATCCATTTATGTTCGTGTAGAAAGTATGTGATTTAAATTAAATTTCTTCGCCAAAGTTAGTGTCATATATCAGTAAAAATGTATACAGGGTGTTCGTGCTATTTAATTTCAGCATGTTTTTCTCGGGAGTGGTAGATTTCTGAAAAAAATAGAAGAGGACAAAGTTTCACTATTTCTCATGCATAATATGATGGCTTGAGTAGATTTTTTTAATTTACAATGATTCTAGCCAATATTTTTATATTGATAGCTACAAATTTTTTTTCATATTATATAAAATTCCATGACCTACAAAAAGAAAACTCATTTTCATACTCAATTCATGACAATGTTTTGTGCGGTATAATTAACGACGTTTTGTTAGGAGCTAATTTAAATGGAAATAGATATTTACCCATTACAAAATTTCAAATTGAATCATTTTGTTTTCCAAATCTTAATAATTTTGTAATGACTCTTCAGGTTTGCTTCACATTCAATATCTGTCTTAATATTTACTAACGGCAGTATACTCTGTAGATCTCAGGAGTTTAGGGTCCTCTTTTGATGACAGCAACTTAAATGGAAATAGATATTTAGAAGTTTTATCGTGTACGCCTACAACGTAATTTCAAACTGAATCATTTTTTTCCAAATTTTAATAATTTTGTGGTGGTTCAGGTTTGCTTCACATTCAATAAGAATCCTAATACTTATTAACGAGAGTCTACTGCTTAGAGCTCAGGAGTTTGCCCCTGGAAGGAATGCGGGTCTGATTGGGCCATATCCTCATAAGCCCATCTTTTCCAACACAATCACAGAAATAAGACGCACGTATTGTCGAATTGGCAGCACGCGATAACAACAGAAGATTCGGCAGGAGCGAGCGAAATGCCCCTACTTGCCCCTGCACGGCCCCGGGGGCAAACTCCTGAGCACCGCACAGTACAAATGCTTTCCCTATCCCGTATTAACAATTATCACAGAAAATTCTGTTTAACAGAGGCACATCGACAATTAACAACCATGCACAAAGCAAAACGAAGCTTTTTCCATAAAGCAGTCTGCCAGACTTGCCAAACACACATAACTTCTTTTTCCTGGCTCTACATCCACTCTCTCCCTTTCTTTTTCCACCAGTCGTGTAAGTTCCAAGTATTTCACCGGGTTGGAGTTTGATATCCATGTCCAGGCTAAATTTTAAAGTACGAAAATATGCACATTCCGCGCTCGTTTCCATGACCGTATACACGTGTACGGTCGCTGCCTTTTCTAGAGAACACAAACCTATAAATCTATTACCGCACGACGACGACGACTTTCGCGAGGTCCACGGGGAGGATGATCATAGAAGGAACAAGGGGATAAGGGAGAAACTAAGCTAACAAGAAAGCAAGAAAAACCGATTTGGAAGGGGACAGAGTGAAGAGAGGGAGAGAGAGAAGGAGGTTGGAAGAGAAAGGATAGTACACAGCTCGGGTCTCGGTTTTCCATGTTGGCTGTTGTTCAAATGGTCTATCCAACGATAAAAAGCGATGCACGTCTTTCCCTGGAAATCCTCTACTTCGGCGAGATTCAAACGCGCACAAGCTCGAACGTTTGGGCGGCGGTGAGCAACGGGGGGGTGAAGTGAATAGAAAGCCCGGCGACCCGCGCGCTCATCGTCGAAGCTTTCCGCTCTCTCGCTCCGCGTGTCTCTTCTTCATTCTATTCGTCGAAGCTGAGCTTCGCGGCGACCCGTCGTCTCTCTTTCTTTTCCTCGAACAGAGGTCCTCGCGCGGCTATCTCACGATCTGTCTCCTTCCTCCTCCACTTCCTCTTCCCTTCCTTATCTTCGCGTCCGATGCGCCGAGAAGAAATGTGTTTGTATTTGGATTCCGGCCAGATAATCTGCGGCAATAAATTTCTGTGTGTACAGTGCTATGTGATTGGTTTTATCTCTCTTGCCGCCTATATACACCCCTAACCCTTTAGCCCCGATCCCAGTGCCGATAGATAGAACGACAGAGTGGACATGGAGCGGCGGCACGTGGATGTCGTGCCGTTTCTCGTAGGAACGCCGGACGAACGGTTGGCTACCTAGCCGAGAAATCAACCCCTAATTCGTTTACCGCGTGAGAATCCACCGTGGACCGGATCTCTCCTTCCATCCGTGCCACGTGTATGCCTGGAATCGTAAGCGTGCTTCTGTCTGTTGCCTACAGTCGTCTCGTTCCACGTTTTAAACCGACCAACGGTGTTATTTCATATGCATTAGATCGGTGCGTATGAAACGTCCTTTGTATTGTTTTTTTTTTTGTCCAAAAAATAGTGTACTTGATCGAAATAATTTTCAGACGATTCTGTACACTTTTCCTGGCGATTAACCAGTTTCGTTATACCAAATTTGTAAAAATCACTACTCTTTGAATGAAATAATCCTTTGAATGCTACTTTTGCAGTGTTTACATTTTGAAATGGTTAGTGTGTTAAAAAATTGATTGTTTTCAATTAATTTTTCTTGAAACGTTATCATCGACGGTCCGATTTGTCCCTCTTCGCTCATTTCCAATGAAAAGTCACCAATCTTGAATTTTGCACACCAACGTTAAAGCGTCTTAACATTTACATAAGGTTCTTCAAATTCATATTTTCAGCAACTTTTACCGCAGTTCCTTCAAGTTTAAAAGCTAATATAGAAAAATTGCGCGCATATCCTGATAATTCATCACGTCAGAAAATAATGACCAAATTATGTATCTTTTTTTACTATTCAGTACACGAGTACTAAAGCAAATTCCTTCTTCATTATCGCGTATAAAAATTTACGACCGGACAAAATTTAATATATAGCATCGACATGTCAATTTCAGCTGTTGATAAAACCACATTTCATTTGCACAAACCTAATAATTATGTGCTTATCGTCCATGTCGTCAACAGCTTATTGTGTCGATGAGTGTTGATGAAACTCATTTTCGATAATGTGTCTAGAGAAATGAATTATTGTTAATTTAGAGAATTTTTTCAACGTCATGGACTTTCGCTGCCTTTGAAGATCTCGAAGCCGCCACCTTCAGAATTTCAGCGGTCCACGTTGACATAGAAATAAGATTTTCATATCTGTGATACGCTTTGATTCTACGTTTACCCAAATATTGTAAAGTTCATCGCTCGGATAACCCGATTAGCCCATGTGACAATTTTAATCAATAACAAAAATGCATCTACCCTGTCTTTACGATTCTGCAAGAGAAGATCAACTATTACCCTAGAACAAATCATACCGCATTCCTTATGTCAGCCATCTTATCTCCGCACAGGTAGTACTCGAAACAATCTTCGCCTACCTTAAAGCACCGGCGTAACCTGATATTTCGACTGTAATTTTCGAAATCGAGTCAGCGTGCCGGTACAACAGGCATATCCTATCCTCTGTTTAATAAGCATGTAAATGAGAGGTAAGAGTAAGAAAAAAAAAGAAGGCGATACCGTATTTCGCCGATAAGAAATTACGGTGGCGGACGTCGAGCGTCCCCTCTATCCCCTCGGCCGTCTTTTATTTCATAAGCTACGCGGCTGAAATTACGCTACTCTCCGGCTCGACTCGTCGTATACAAGCTCGCGTAGAATTTATTAGCGCGCGCGAACATGCCTTCCGCGAAACTCACCGCTCTTTTAGGTCGAATGGAAGACTGGAGCGTACGTAGAATAGCATCCAAGGCTTGGCTGGTCGGTTATTACAGTACAGGGATATCGATCGAGCCGCAGGACAACCGGAACCGGCACAATGATCTCACAGAGACGAGCATAGTTCGAGTTCTCGTTGCAGATGGGTTTCGGCCCGGGGAAATCGCATTATTTACGAGCTACGTAAAATATAACACGCAACACTGTTCACTTGGATTATTCGCATTCCCCGCCGTGGTCCTGTGCCGCTTATCGTTACTTGGCCCTCTCTAGCCGGGGCCATATTCAAGTAGCACGGAAGGCGGATTTAGCCGGTGTAGTGTGATCGTGGAGCCCTTTTCACCGGAAGCTGCTTATGCAGTTCTCTTAGGGAACCGAGCTAATATTTCTTTAGACCTACCGCATCTACCTTTCCCGCCATGCTGTTCATTTTTAACACCTCTCTTGTTCAATAGAAAAACCGAACCAGCCGTCTAACTTGACTTCCAAAGTCCTGTGAACGACGCGTGACATACTCCATGCACGGTGCATTGACATTGAGGAATTTCAGTTTCACTCTTGAGTTTCTGCGCGATTTTTATTCGCACATGTGTTATGCGGTGGTGGGGGTAAATTTTTTGAAAAAAATAATGTATTGAGAAAATTCTTTACCGCCACAATGTAGGTAATCAAAAATGACACAATTTTGAATTTAACATTTTTTCAATATCTTACATGGTTTCGTAAATATTTGCAATAATATGAAAACTAAAGAATTACCCCCACCACCGTAATTTTTTGGGAAAAATAAGGTTTTAAGAAAATTCTTTACCGCCACAAAGTAGGTCATCGAAAACTACACAAGTTTGAATTGAACTTTTTTCCCATATCTTGTATGGTTTTTTAAATATTTGCAATAATATGAAACCTCCCTATTCTTTTCAGGGAATGTTTTCACTCCCTAAGACCGTTTCATTGCCGAAACAAATAACGGTTTCATTATTAACGCCACTTGGGCTACACCTCTGCAAAGTTTCAAATTCTTTCGAATTTTTTGCTTGCCAGACTTTTCTTCCGAGTCTGTTTAATAGTACATCTTGTTTCTAGTCAAGATTTGCAGTGGCTGTATTCTTGTTTATGTTGGGAAATCATTCTTTAATTTCTACTGAACATGGTGCAGCAGGATTTTTCAAGAACGTTCAAATTTTTTTTTATAACATTTTTGAAGGTCAGTTGAGGTATTTTTCGGAGACTCTTCACATTATCATATTAATCAATGCACTATTTTTATTTTAGAAAAAATGTTTAAATAGATTTGTAATGTAATAGATCTTGCAGAGAAGTAAACTTCGTACTACTGCTTCTGCATATGTCTGACCACTCACGAACCACTTTCACTTTCTTCTTACCGTTCTCTCATTCATCAGTTCACGTATCGGTAACATTTCGCTGTAATTTTAGTACTGCAAGTTGCTTGCATTATTTCGAAAATTACGTAGAGATTTTAGATCTTCAAGTCGCATTATAAGTCACATCATCTGGAGAAGTTTGAAATGTTCCTTCTCATAGGACGAAAGTTCAGAAAGAGTCACGTCAATGTCATGAATACATTCATGACAGTTCTTTGTAGCCAACTCGTTGGAATAGTTTGTGTACCTTTAAAATTGGACAGTAACTCTCCAACTTTTTCTTATGCAGTGTGTTTAAGTATAATTTGTTGACATTAAGAAGTTGCATTATATTAGAAAGGACATTTATTCAAGTAAATGTAACAAGATATAAGCATTGTAATTTATTAAACTTTTAGAACTTGTTATTGATTTTTGCACGTAGACTAGTTCGTAATGGAAGGTCTGTTACTACAATAAGTTTCATTTATTTAGGACATGGGTCTCACAGGATGCTATTTTACCTGTTTCCTTCCTTTTATAACCAAAAGTATACAGAGGCTCATTCCAAAATCCAAATTAAAGGAACTTAGACCATCAGCAAATACTGAAAGTATTCTTCTAAGGGACTTAATGTTCTACAATAAAATCTAATTTTCCGTAACATATTTACTCCAACTCATCGCTTCTAATAACCGTGCATGAGCAGTTAACGCGTCGTTAAAATTCAATTAAAAAAACGAAGAAGAAAAGTCTATAACGAAGGACCTGTTTATCTCGAGGAACAAATGGCTCGTGAAAGATCGATTTGGAAGTATTCCACCTCGATATACTTAAAAAAAGAGAAACAGGAATTTATTACAGCGTTCGTTCCTTCTTCGTCAAGTATTCTCTTCCATTCCCACACTAAACATCGACAAAAAAAAAAAAGGAAATTACGGACACATTAAAACGGCCAAGGTAAACGAAATGCCCGGCGCATTCTCCAGCGTTCACAATTTTTTCGACCTCCACGTTAAGAACATTCCGTCGCGAACAAGTGGTTCTCGTTTCAGCGTTTTGGGAACGACATTTCTCCGTGTAGACGGCGTTTCTCTTCACGGAACAAAGAAGCGCGGTGCCTGCAAAATGCAACCACGTTACATACTTTCCGCAGAAACGTATAGGTAACAACACTTACCGTGGATCTATCTATGAAACTCCAGCGTTTTAGGCAAAGTGTATTCAAAGTGGCCGGGTGAAGAAGTTCCCCAATTCCTATCTTGTTCGTTGTATGTCGCGATCCGTAGACTCCGGCGGATGTTGGTATAGCCGGAAACGTTCGTGTACGATCGTCGAACGGGGTTGCATGTTGGGATGGTGTCGAGGGAAATTGATGCCTGGGATCGACCTGATGTCAGGATCCAGAGGGGAGTATCCTGGTGCATTCTAACCTTCTCTCTGTCGCTTCCACATGGTTCTTCCTTGCTTCTTCTAGCCAGCGGTTTCTCTTATTCTCGACTTTGCACACTGACTTCGTTGTTTTCTCGCTTGAACGGTGATTAGGTTAAATGCGGAACGGCTCGTTGAAGCTGTCTATGTGTCTGATTTCGTCGAATCTGCCTGTCGTTTTGTAATACTTAAGATTCAGGTGTCCCTTTGACTTCTTTTTTGCCTGTGCACCTAAGTGTCAGCCATTTTACTATTGTACCAGACAACAAAAACCAATCTGTCACACATTAATTCCATCTAGTAATCCTCAGTCTTACAAATTAAAACGAAAATGAAGATTACGATGAATTTTTCTTACTAATGTAACTATTTTTTTTCACATCTTGACCAAAATCTCTTTCACGAGTCTGACACGTTGTTACAGATTGAAGGGTTAACTATTCTGGTCTTCGAGGGAAAAAAGTCGTATTTCGATTTTTTTGTGTTTACATTTTGTCACTGTTTATAGTCTGGAGAGTTAATCTGTCAGACGATTTACGAAATTGGATAAATTGCCAGAGGTAAGAGGGTTTGAACGACTCAGGATCATGTCTGATGCAAATCTTTAAACGTGGTTTTCTCGAGATCAAGATTTCCAACACTTTCCCATGGTTTTCTCGGAAACTACTGGGGTGATTGCTTTCCCCTTTATACTGCATACTCAGGACATCTATCGCTGTCGTCCTTAGTCAAATTAGATCAATATTTTCAAAACTTCAATTTTCTTGGCTCCTAAAAATTACTGAAATGGACCGATTGAGGTTTTAAAATCGATCTTGTAAACGATTTATTTAGATGAGCTTTACGTGTCACGAATCTAATTTAATTCTATTAAATGATGCTGCTTGTGAATGATTTTTAGATAAATTAGAATTTTAACGGCAGGTTTAATTGTTCTTCTTTGATTCCAACTGCTAAAACGCTGCTTTTAAAATTGACGAATCTGAGTTGCACCTTTTGTTTCGAAGTTATTATACGCGACACTTGGAACAGATATCGAGAATTTTGTATAACTCTAATGCATGTATGCAAAATATTTGTAGAGTGTATACAGTGTGTCCTGTCGAATATCTACGAAATCGTCGATGACACCGAAAGCTGTTTCAAATAAAAGTTGAATGGTTTCGAGGGGCACACAATTTGACATAAGTGGTTCTTTTTATAGGTGAAATTCAATACGCTCACTTGGTCCAATCCAATAATTGGGAATCGGTTCATTTAATATGACTCTTGAGAGTCGTTTAATTGATATTCAAATATCTCCTAAACTAATGGCTTTTTGGCATATATAGTTTCATACCTTTTTATAGTAAATTACACCCTACGTCGATCTATGCGTTGAAAAAGGACATGTTATTTAAAAAAACGAATCTGAAATTCACGTGTCCACTTATATAAAAAACTAGTTATATCAAATTATGTGCCTCTTGGAACCATTCAACTTTCATTCGAGAGGAATAATTTAAATAAGACTCTCTATAACAGGGGTGGCCAGCTGCACTACCTTTGGAAGCCACATTTCAGGAAGGAATATTTGAAAGAGCCATTTATTTATCTTTGATAACAAAACAAACAATGTGTTTAATCCTCGACCGATATGCCGGCCGCTCGACCCTTAGATTTCTTAGCATGTAGTTCTATTGTATATATTTTTTCGCCTTCGTTCGTTTCGTAGCAGCGGTAATTTTATGACGCCACGGCAATTGTAGTCTTTCAATCTAAGAACTTGCTCTGACCTTTATTGCCTTGTTTTCGACTTAGAATCTTCGTCCTTTTTTCACTTGTACATTTTTGCATTTTTATGGTCACCAGAGTCAACGTTATTGTCTGCTACGGTCATTGCTCGAGGCACTCGGAATTCCCGCGTGCGTCACTCAAGGGTACGCTTGGTACCTGAGAGTGACCTATGGTCTGGGGGGTGGCATTTTCGTGTAG
Source organism: Habropoda laboriosa (assembly GCF_001263275.1). Lineage (NCBI taxonomy): Eukaryota > Metazoa > Arthropoda > Insecta > Hymenoptera > Apidae > Habropoda > Habropoda laboriosa. The sequence goes on along the minus strand of NW_017100281.1, from coordinate 1,769,244 downwards.
TTTTCCCACCTAACCTATGATTTTTGCCAACCACCCTTCCCCACCACTATCGGAAAGTGTATTCAACCTATCCGAGGGCCTCACTCCCGCGATGCATCCTTGCACGGAGGTGTCGTGGGACCTTCCGCGGAAAGGAAAGACAGAAGTCATCTGTCTGTATAAATTTAAGTACAATGCCTTCATCGAACGTGCTACAAAAAATTCTTAAGTCACATGGGACAGGAATAATGAAATTTCTCTTCACCGAATGTCCTATTTGTACAATCAGGTGAAAAATTTATACAAAGAACACACTCTCTAAGCTTTTACTGGAAATACTTTCCTAAAGCTCGAGCTAAAAATACTTGCTCTAAACTCTCGTTCTAAGTTCTCGCTTACTACGCACTATTCATTCTTAAGAGGATTCAACCCTCTGCACGTACATATGTACGTGTATACACACTGTTCGACCGTGTACACATATTCCTGTAATCCGTATTTTCTAAACATCGCATTCATACTTCACTGGAAAACTCTCTCGTGTCTGCGTTATTATGCAAACAACCCAGATAGTACAAAACACCGGTATACAGTATTAGAACTATTTCGGAACTTAATTACTACCAGGCTACTCGTGAGTTTTTACTTGAAAGTTACATCGAAGTGTAAATACGAGTATCGTTAGTAAATGAAGAACATCTTTGGACGATATTGCTAAATTTATTACATCGAGCCAATAGTGTCTTTGAAACGCGATTCGTGTTATTCGTTGAAAAGGATCTCCTCCTGTGTTGAAAGGAACTGTGTAACGATGTAAGAGTAAAGAACATTGGTTCAAACATCAAAGATATCAGTAAAGTTTCAATACTTGAAAGGTACTTAATAACGGGAGGAGATACTGAAGACGTCAAGAAAGTATATTTCGACGATGAAAGGTTTCTTGTCGTAGAATTTTCTTCTCTTTTTTTTTTTTGGAGAATTGTAGAAGTTATTAAGTTTCAAGGGGACAATTTACACCTAAAAGTACCACAAAAAGTGTAATAATAAAATTGAGAGAATATACGCTGTTTAGTGTGATTAATCTTATTTCAGAGCTCTTAATAGAATTTTTATTGAGAACATCAGATTCACAATTAAATGGTTAGTAATTACGAAGTTTTAATTAAGAGTTGAAATACTAGGGTATAATTATTTGAATTTGTTGAAATTAATGGTCTTTACGTGAAAATCGTTGCAAATTTATAAAATTTTTTTAAGGCATCGTATTGCACATAAGAAATAATGAAATCTTGTCCTCTTCTGTTCCTCGCAAATAAATTATTTACGAGAAAAGTATTGGAAATTAATATCGCGGACAACCTGTATATTTTTACTAATGCAGTATAATATTAACTTTGGCAAAAAAAAATCTAATATAAATTTGTAATATTTTCTGTGGGAAGGCAATTATTTGCACTCGTTTATTATTGTCACCATGGCTACTTAGATCATTTTCACATCATTACACGCTAGACTTGGAACAATTGAATAGCTCCATTACCGAGCATTTTCCTAGTTAGACAGTTATAAACAAAATCAATACTAGGGGAGTTATGAAGATGATTCCAGCTCTCTATGGGCCATTCTCTGCGCACATACAAAATGATAGTGTCGCGCCGGCAGACACTTTGAATTGTTGGACACCATCCAGTCTCGGCTATAGTCGAAATTACGGTTCCATCGTGAATTGCCAGAAAAACGAAATCGCACGCATCAGACACGCGCCACTAACTTCTCTGCTAAATGGATTTCTAACAGGATGTGAATATTAAACTAATGTCTCCTACTAACTTTACCCGCCTCAATTTTCGTCTTGAAAGATCTTTGCCGAACATTTCTCATAATTATTGTGAAATACGTTGCACAGACTGTTCCGAAATTACGTTCACATTTGGTTCTGTCGGAATTGCTTTGTATAAAGTATAATGTAGCTTTTAAACACTTCAGTCAGCGATTAATTTGTCTTCAATTTATAATTCGTTTTACTTTGAAAGTAGTAAGATGCGGAATATTGAAGAATAGGAAATATCTTCTTATTTTTCTTTTGTGCAGATTCGGGATAAATTGGGTTGTGTGCTATTGCGTTCCTTAATATTGTTAACGACGTTTCTAAAAAAGAAGGGAAAGGAAGAGGATGGATATTTTCTAGAGATAAACTTTATGTGGGAAAATTGTAAGAACATATTCATGTAATTAATGCATTTGATCGACAGTTTACTTTGGAAGCATTTCCAAATTTTTGGGTTACTTTAAGAATTTTGTACAAGAGCTGAGATTGTGTACACTCGTTCCTAAGTATTAGGACACTTACTGAACGTGAAGCATACTGGAATCTACTGAATTCTACCAAAATCTACTAAAATGTACTGAAATCTGCTACACTCTATTAAAATCTACTGAAGTCTACTAAAACCTACTGAATTCTACTGAATTCTACTAAAACCTACTGAATTCTACTGAATTCTATAAAAATCTGCTAAAATATACGTGTTGAAAACGAACCAAGCTTCTTTGTCATTACAAGTTTGACGCAAACTTATTCGACTCACAAAAGTCATTACAAAATTGCTAACATCCTTTAAAAAACGAATACATAATACGTATAGTCTTACTTTGCCCAGGAAATTTAGTTTAAATCATATAACACTTTCCACACGGACATAACAAGTGTTCCAAATGCTAATAGTAAATGTTACGTTTCTGAACAGAACAACGTAAAAATATTATTTACTCCCTACTTTCTCCGTTAAAATTGTACAACGCGAGATAAATTGTAACAAGACGCACGGACACTTTTTCGACTGGCAACCATCCTATAAATGCACCCTCCTCTCGTGTCGCTCGAGCAATCGTAAAATATTAATCGCACAGTGGTTGGATGCGTGGACTAATTCCTACGATCGCTGAAGAGAAACGTTTAAGGGTTATGGTAGAAATGGGCGGATGGAGGAGCTAATTGAAAAGCTCGTGGCGGTCGTGTGTCTCGTTATACACGAGCGGCCATAAAACACGCGACGTGAAAATGTACGGACGGGCCATCGTCGTCGTATTGCTGAAGTCCTTCGAGGAAATAGTTGAGACTCGGGGAACAACCGGCGCTCACGAGGAAAACTGTCTTTCGCGTTTTTCCATCTCCCTCCCTTGCACGCCTTCTTTCTCTCCATTATTATTTTACCGTTCGACAGCCCAGGCATCGACGTACACGTACGACGTACGTGAGAAAGCAACCCTTTTACATTCCGCGCGTTCCCTCTGCTTTTACTCGATTTAACTTCCTCCCGCTCCATCCTGTGCTTGAACAACCGCCGCTTCCTGCAGCAATAATGGCCAAGGACAAATCATTTCGCTTCACCGCCATTATCGTCGATGCTGGAACGTCGACATTGCCGATATCAACCGTCTTCGACAGGGACTTCCGGTCGTCGGTAAAGAGGCTTTACCTCCTGATTGAACAAGCTCTAAATCGACCTGACCCTGGTCGGACGAACTTCTACAGTGGTTGCGAGCAACTTCAATTTCGATCATATTATACATATACATTCGCCTTGTTGCCTGATTACTCGTTTCCAGGGTAGATATAAGTCAAGGGGAATTACGTGTACACGTTTGCTCGCGGAGGAATCGAGACAAATATAAGGAACGTCGAGATTAGAGGAAACGTATGGCCTCGGTCCGCAAGCCAGATGAGAGCCTTCGCCCGATAGTGAAATAAATTTTTCCGACGGTTAACGGTATGGGTAATAAGCTGCTTTTCATCTTTCTCGATGTCCACGTACGTTCCACGTTCTTGAATACTTACCACCGCTTCCGGCCTTTACCGTGACGTTTGTAGACCGTGATATTGATGTTAGCTTGAACGAGATTTCAGCGTTTTACATCCATGATTATTTTCTGCTCCGTATATCATTCTGGCGTGCTTAACGCTGCGCGGCGTATTGTTTGAAGTGGTGTGTTAAAGTGTTTTGAGAGAAGAAAAGTAAAGGAGTTTGCGAATTGCGATATCAAAGTCGTAATCTAGGTTGCTTGAGTTTTAACCCTTTCACTGCTGCTGGCACCTATGGGTGGTTTGGAAATTTACTGGGAGTGCGACCTTGGCGCCTATAGGCGGTTTGAAAATACTTTCGTGCTATAATCTTGGCGCGCCTATAAGCGTTTTAGATATCTGCTCTCACGCTGTGCCCTCGACTCCTTTTGGTACGCTTTCACCTTAATTTAATCCTTAATTTCTGTCCTTTGCGCGCTTAATTTTATAAAAGAAATTTGAAATTTTACAACCCCATGACCGAAAAATTTTGCGGCCGCAATTGAAGATCTATCGTCTGCCATACGCGTACGTACTAAAATTTGCCACAGCGAAAGGGTTAGTGCTCCCAAAAATGTCAACAAGTCGCTGCACTTTTCTGTATTACATATACTACTCGGAATTATAGCATTAAATACCGAATTATATTATTTTCTGCTGTTTTCATGCTCAATCTTCGTTTTCATAGTTTATGTATCAAAAATGTAATTGTTTAGAATATTACAATATACATAAATAAATTAGAATTTTTATACATTAAACAAGGAACCATAACAGAGCTAGCAAATTTCGAGCAAAAATGGCCAGTGTACCGATGCAGTTTTGATATTCGTTTCGTGCACCCTCGTAAAACATGAATGTTTTTATTAGAAGCGCAGAATAGAATTTAAATCAAGAAATTCATTTTCTGAAGTCACATGTAATGCTATGACATTTTATTGCAATTTTCACGTTGATATTAGATGCAAGTATTCGCTAGCGTGATTCAAATTTATCTAGGCAATAAACCCGCGTTTATGGCGCGGGTAAACGTTGTGTTGCGCCAACGATTGAAAAAGATAGCGGGACCCAGGTACAGATATTTTCAGATGTAACTTTTTGCATTCTAAAAGCGACACGAATAAAATAACACGGGATTTTCTAATATATAAGTGGAAATGCGAAGTAATTAAAACGCGAAAAATCATCAACTTGAGTATGAACTGTGTGGGTCACGTGTACAATTATAATATACCAGTCGCCACGATTTTTTAGACACTTCGTGTCAAATCGAGGTCACTGTCACGAGTCGAAAATACAAACTTTCTGACGAGAGGTGAAAAAGATTTCTGTTTAAAAAATTTCTTAATTATCATGAAACATACGTCAGCCTACAATTCACTCATTCGAAGTATTACAGTTCAACTACTAACATTCCTTCCAATGACAAATCTGTGTATTAGAACAGGCATGGGCAACCTTTCCTAGTTTGGGGGCCAAATTATCATTCTGTCTCCGAGTCAAGGGCCGGACCAAATTATCAAATTAAATAAATTAATGTTAAATGAATTAGAACAAGCTGCTACCTCATATTTCATTTATTTATAATATAATGAACGACATAGCAATTTAATGTGAAGATTGAAGACAAACTTTGCTGAAATAGATTAGGGTCGGCGGTTGCCCATATGTGTATTAGAAGATATTGCAAGCAATAAAATGAACTTGTGACACTTTTCTCATATGGGTGCAGTATATCCTATTCGTATCTTACGTACATAAGTATTCAGTTTACACATTGTCCCTGCATACTAACATTTTTCCACAATGCTTTGTTAGGGTAACACTTGATCCTTTGTTCTAACTTAACACGTTGGCTACCACGATTCTGTTGAAGCATCTCCCCCATCCTTCGAATTATTTTAATTTACATTCTTAATATCTGTATTTTTATTAGTTTTATGTAATACGATGAATGCCTGCACTTTGTGCATTTCGTGTGGTGTATCACAATAGATAATATTATTGTATAATGGAAATTGGTGCACATATGTGACACTTGGTAGAGAACGTGTTAAACTATTTCGAAATGATCTGTTAGCTGTTTATTACTGCCCCAACTTGCGAAGATTATGTAGTACCCTAGATCGTACTCGCGGTTTACGGGCTCAGTAGCCTAAAGAAGACAAATCCTTACTGGTCTACCATTCTATGACCCTCACTTAGAGCATATTGGCCAAGAAGGGTGACCGAAATAGACATCCAATCAGCAGTAAGTAGATTGGCAACTAACTGTGTTCTACTTACACAGAGCAAACTCAGAAAGCTTCTCGTACATCAATTTTATAACTTCATTTGTGTAACAGTTTCTTCCAGTTATCTATAAATCCCCTATTACTCATTTTGACCATGCAAGAAATGTACACACTCTTGTCAAACGTTTGCATCTTTTAACAGCCAAAGCTACAAGTTTATAAACACGTAGTGTTAGTTTCCTAAAAGTTCCTGAAAAAACATAGCTTCCTTCAAATTAAGTATTTTTGTTTAAAATAATTTGCATGTTTGATACACTTTTGCCAACGTATTACAAGAGCATTAAACTCGCGAATCTGCAAAAGAGAGAAAGTCGAATAAAAATATTGTGTTTCAAAGTGAACGGTTTAAAACCGCGGAAGCTTTCTGGGTGGCCTAATATTATTAGAGTGTCATCTGGAAACATTTACGTTCCAGTGTCACAGTTCACATTATACTAAAAATGAGCCACAGAAATTATAGCACGATTCAAGGATTGGAGACTTTCACGGTCCAGTGTCACTCGGTTATTATTATGGAGACTTCCGGAAAGCTCCGGATGAAAGGTGTTTCGCAAGCGTTACAGCCCCGCTTCATCAATGACACGTTGTTGTCAACACGTGTCTAGATCTCATCACTCACTAATCAGCTTATTACTCTCCAATAGGTCAGCCGAGCGCTTGAAAAACTCGAGAGGAGAAAGTATAATTGAAATCAATCAGTTGGACTCTCACCTCCAATACGATTACACAGGGAGCCACTTAAAGTAAAGAATGGAGCAATTTGTTTTTCGAGCAACGTACACCCCGTCAAGCTGGGGCCGGGATGGCTGTTTCAATAGGATCTTAGAATGAAATTACATGCCCGACTTGGAATCTCCGTCGTTGCGAAAAAAACTCGTTTGTTGGACGAAAGATCATAGTATGGAGCATCTCTCGGTCCGACGAGGTGTTAAAGGAACGTGGTGGGTGGGTGCGGAGGCAAGGAAAAGGTGAAGAGGTAGACGGTGATAGGCAGAAGGTGGGATGGATGAGCAAAGGAGTGCGCGCGCTCGATTAATCTCGCAATCTGGATGGAGTGGCTATGATAGACTCCCATGAATAACTCATGAGCAGTGGATACCTGCTTCCCATAGGGACATTCGCGTATAATTCAGCCACTTCATTTGTCCTCATTACTATGCCCGATCGTTACATAGAGCACGATTTACGGGGCTTCGCTTGGTCGCGCCTCCTACTCCCACCACTCTTCTACTAGCCACCCTTCGGAATACACAAGCCACTTCCACACACACACACGGAACAAAGCTGCATCTTCCCGTGAACCATTACCGAAAATGTGGACGAGAGAGCAAGCATTCTCAGCGGCATTTAATGAACTGGTGGATTGTCAGTCTAGGTTTTGTAAGAACAGATTAGCATTAGAAATCGGATTAGCCGATTAAGGTTACCTAGCTTGTGCTTTAGACGTAGATTAGCTTCAACTTCCTAATGAAACGGTTCAGATCGGATTGTCTGAAGTTCTGGGTTGAACAACAACTGATGTTAGTTATAGATGTGTTGAATATCGAGAGCAATTCAAATGGTGTTTAACACCAGGATTACGGATATTTCTTGTGTACCTGTCTCTACGAACACGCGATAAATTAAGAAGAAGCGTAAGTGGTGGGAGAGAAATGTGAACGGTTTCTGGAATTTTCCCTGTGAAATTTGGAATAAGTCAAAATGGCGCGTCCTGTGAACCTACTGTTAGGTATGTCAGCTGTTTATCGTTAAGTAAAGATAGTATGAGAGGATTCAATTTTTGAGAATTAAGGAAAGAACGAAGACTTTCGTTTAATTTCTCAGATAGCACGCGACATCTTCAAGATGTCTATTTTACGTCCATTGTTTCGTCTGAACGTCTTCCAATCTCATCTGTACGTTTTGAAGACGTACGAAGATGTCTTAAAGACATTTTTAAGACGTTTCTAAAACCAGTTTACAGTACTTCGCGGCGCCAAGTTTCAAAAACGTGTTGATTTGTAACACTGGACTTTATTCAGACGTCTTTCTGAATTTTGTATCGCAGATGTTATTTACGTTAGGCTAACGTACCAGGACTCTAATGATTTAAGGAGGTATTCTGGTTTTCAGGGAACAAATATCGATATTTTGTTTCGTATTTTTGCTCTCCTTATAGCCTGGAGAAGTTATCTGTGAAACGATTTTTCGAAATTGAATAAATTGCAAGAGTTATGAGAGTTTGAATGACTGTAGACCATGCTCGACGCAGATCTTCGAACGCGGTTTTCTCGGAACCAAGTTTTCCGATGCTCTCCCAAGGTTTCCCCGGAAACTATTGGACCGATTGCTTTCCCCTTTATTCTACATACTCAGAAAATCTATCACTACCGTTCTAACCAAAATCAGGTCAATATTTTCAAACCTTCGCTTTTTTTGGCACCTAAAACTTACGAAAACCGCAGGATGAAACGTATTTTTGACTTCAATCCATTGCTATCTCGCAGGAAAATTGTTTAAATTTATTATCGCAGTTGAAGCAATAGCGACACTCTTCAGGATGAAAACAACGTTTGGTTCAATTTTTTCTGGCCAAAAGTAAAGCCACTGGTCTTGGGAAAAGTCAACACGCGACGGCTCAAGTCTTTGTTATTGATTTCACGCAGTCAGAAGGTGAAAAAAGATATAAACAAAGCATCGATGTCGTAACTTTCCTTGTCGCCTAAAAAAGACATTGTAAATGTGGCTGAAAATCAGCCATCTAACCAGGAACACTTTGTGTTCAAAGAATTTAATTACATCACGAGATTTTTCATATTGGTTAAAATAACCTAATAAACTATTTCGAGTATTTTACAGTAGGAAATACCGACTAACATTGTTGTTATAAAATTATTCGTTTCAATAGGGACAAGGTGGAATATAGTAGCATTACACTTCAGGAATACGAATGGACGTAATTTCCAGGGAAATTTTTTCAACATCTAACAGGCCATCGATATATTTTCAATGGTACCATCGGTGATATTATTCTTCTAACTTGTTCAGAAGGCGGGGATCAATTGTACGAATTAAAAAACGCTTTTTGGATGACAGATGAAGAGGTTTGGCGAGTGACGCACAGCCCTATGAGAACATATCGGCCTCCAGGGTAGTATAAAGAAATTTCGCAGGGCCATTCTGCATAGAGAAACGACGAGAATCGATGGATTCTCGATAAATGGATATCAAGCCAGGAATACGCATGGGAGGTAATCCTGAAAATGAATTTCTCCACCGGCCGGATAACGCGGTGAAGACATTGTACGGTTTGTCGTGGGGATGAACGGTTTCGTCCCTTTCTACCATAGGCGGGAACAACTTCAGGAAATTACCACTTCGTAGCTACTTTCTCATTAAACGCAATGAAATTTTAAACTTTGTAATTTCTTTAGAGCAGTCTAAACTTTTTTACCTTGTTTGCGATCTACCGCTGCTTTTCGATACACAGCGGCCCTCGGAAATAGATGGCTGGAACTGAGAGAAAAGTGACTTCTTACGAGGAAATACGTCTGAAATATTGTGACAAAATTATTAATAATCTTATTTATTAGCCAAAGTGTCGATGAAACTTTCCGAGTTTGTAGTTTTAGTAAAAATGATATTTATCAATCAGAGTTTGATCGACTGGTTTCGATACGCTTCGACCAACGGGAAACAAGGTTATTTACTTAAATAATTATTTAAACATTTTTTTCCCATCTTATTCACCCTTTGAAACTATTTAGATCGCGAATGAAAATTTTCTCCTATCATCATAGCTAGAGAAGATAATTAAATGGCCTGTTTTGCGTGGTCCACTCTGTGTACTGCACGAAAACGAAACAAAAGTTTGCAGCAGGATCTGTAAGACCGAAAAACTAGGAATTACTCAGATCCAACGTATATTCCAAATGAGTTTTCTTAAAAGCAAAGTGTCATATAAAAAACTGTTATTCTATTCCTTTATTCCTTGACGATACTTTCCTTGTTAGCTGCATCATTCGTCACGAATATATTCCAAAAATATGAACAAATATAAGGCGCGATTGAAATGTAATTTTTTCCAAAAACTTATCCTGATATTTCAGAAAATTTGTTTACTTATCTATGAAATTATTTAGATTTTCAGTTCAGTGTCTTAAGACTAAAATCTTAATCTCTTGCTAAAAGGGCACCAAGTACTCACATTAACGCGTTTATTTTCCGTATTTAGTAGCCGTCGTTTTTGCACGTGTAAAACCGTAATACTACTACACGGACTGCACAGGTAGTTTTTGCGAAACAAATTATTGAACCCGCTATCACGAGGAACATGGTTGCGGTTCGACGTAGTAATTTGCACGTCGTATACGCAAGCATTGCTTCAAAGATTACGGATATTACGTGGTAAATTACCATGTAAACCCTGTCTGGGCCAAGAAACGTGTAGTTATCACAGCAGAAATTACACGAAGAAGGGACTACGAGGTGAAGTTTTCTAGTTAGGTGATTGCAAATCCGACGTGCGTTACGAAAAATACCACGTTTCGTTTGTCTTGCGAAGAACAGCACGTGTCAGTTTGCCACGTAAAGAGGCAGTTTGCCAAATACCACGTTTCGTTTGTCTTGCGAAGAACAGCACGTGTCAGTTTGCCACGTAAAGAGGCAGATTTCTTCGTTTCTTACGAATATCAGCACGTTAGGTCTTCCGCCGCGAAAATTAATACATTATACCGTCTCGTCACGAAGAATAGCCTTTTTGCATTTTGCGGTGAAAGGAAACACGTTTGAAATGCATTTTGCATCGAAAAATTCAACCTTCGAAAATATTTTTTAATAAATAATCACTGTATCTCATCTCCAAAAGGAGAAAGATGTGAAAATATTTCTCACTCTCGTCTCGGATGCGCTCAGGAAAAGAACGAACCGAAGAGAAATAGCCGACAGTTCCCAAAACACCTACCTCCCTTGATAACTGTCGCGACGCGGACTCGAGCCTGCGTCAATTAAGTGGGGAATACTGCATATTGTGATCAGATTCGGACGAAATTTTGATTATATCAGATTTGATCGTATCTGACTTTCGTGGCCCAAAAACGTCTAATCTTGTTTGCGGTTAAAGCTGAACGTGTTATTTTTCGTAGCCAACCGTTCAAATGTGCTACTTTTCGCTAGGAAAAACGAAACGTGATGTTTTTCGCGACAATGAAGACAAATGTGCTGTTTCTCGCAAGACAAACGCGACGTTGTTGCTTTTTGTAACGCATGTTGAAATAATATATGTACAGCCGATGGAATTGATATTTGGTCGATTATAATAAGAGTGTCGGCGCATAAAGTTTATGGTCATTGGAAGTTCCACAGTAAACCGTAACTTCTACTTTTATTCCACGACTCGATTCACGGTTTATCGAGCGGACATGTCCGATTCAATCGACTGTTTTATCGATTAGCCGTTTCATTTGGGAGCATGCACCGTCCAACAGATGCAAGAGATATTACTTTGGTTTTTTGGAAAAAATTGAAACGAAATCGTAGCAACGCGTTTCTTTTTTTCCATTTTTTTTTTTTTGTTCTTGTTTTTCGATCCTCTTTTTGCCGCTATCGAAGGCATCGCAGATCTATTTGCGGTGCCTGCAGCGAAATACGCTGCTGCTCTACTCTTCAGAAACAAAATGGATTTCATCTGTAGTGAGAACGATAGAAATCAATACTGTTCTTTTGCTTTTAGGATGATGATACATCGTATCCAAATATTTTCAGATAGTTTATTTCCCTGTTCATACTTTACACCATCATGAGACTACACATTACTTCCGGTAATTTATGACAAATTAAAGAAATTCGATTTAAGTGTTACACTTACCAGTCACTCCTTGATCCGTAAAATTATATTAAAATACATCAACTGCTGTTCATCAGAGGAGGTAAAATGCTTGAAAAAAAATTAAAAAAATAAAGTTTTCTGCGTTCCTCCTGATTGTAAAAATAAATTCGAGTCCTCAAAAGTAGCAGACGTATCCCAGATTTAGGGTAATCCGTGGCCCTAACAACGCTAAGTTAATTTTCCATCCATCGTTCCATATTTTATCTACGAAACATACCTGAGCATAATTTTCTCCATTAATGGTTCGTAACGTATAAATTAGAAGAATACTCTTGACGTAAGGTATTTGATTGAGACGCGTGTACGAAACGAACGTAATTACAGCGACATGGGAAACACACTGCACGGAGGGTATACATACATACAGAACGATTCAGCTGTTAGAATTCCTCGTATAATTCCGGCATTACAGTTTATCTTTCGTCATGAGTACAATCAGATCTCCATCTTACAATCGACAAGTAGCAAGTACCGAGAATGAAGATGGTAGTACCCACTCAATAGGAATGGTTCCAGAAGCGAGCTTGTAAACGTCGACGTCGACGGTTCAACCGTACACGCACGTTTAAATCCCCGACAGTCGTCGTGGAATGTTGAAGAACGGCTCTACGAATGATATCTTAAATCATCGTTCGCGAAACTCCCCACTTTCAATGCAGATTTTCAGGCATTTATTATTGCAGCTTAAAGCGTTGACGATGGCACAAGGTATTACAGAAAATTCCATCTGAGCATCGATGATCGATCACTTCGCAACCATGCAAACAGACTACGACCGAGGTAGAAAGAGGAGAAGAAAAGGGGGGAATGAAGGAAGTGAAAAGAATGTGTGCACAAGAGTGAACTATCTAAATGGTATCGCTAATGTCGATCAACTTTTAGTAATAACTGTTTTTCCTCGATTGTGTGTGGAATAACTGCTGAACTGCTTGGCCTAATTTTATTGTCGTATTGCAGTAATTTGATGAGAAGATTGGTCTGCCAATATTTGTAATTTTTGGATAATTGAAGTGATAATTAACGAAATTGTGTTATTGAAATTTGGAAATTTGGATAATTAAAGAAAATATTAGAAAAATATTAATAGGTCCCAAAGTACCGGATTAACCCCTTAACATATGACAACGCGTCAGACTCGTGGCAGAGATTCTGGTCAAAATATGACAAAAATAGTTATATTAGTAAGAAAAATTCATTGTAATCCTAACTTTCGTTTGAATTTCTAAGATTGAGGATTACTGAATGTAATTAATCTGGAATAAATTAGCTTTTGTTACCTGATACAGTACTAAAAGAGTAAATGGCTGACTCTTAGATTCGTAGTAAGAAAAGAAATCATAGGTTAAGGGGCCAAAAGCTACAAAGTTGGTGTTTTAAATTAACAAGAATGTTGGAACCTTGGAAATGGTAATGTTCAAATCTCACTTATTATGAAGGAACATGTTATAGTATGTGAAGAGAAAATATCTGGTTCCACTGTATATTTGAATGGTTGCTCTGCGAAATAAAATAAAGGAGACTGCGTTAAGAGTTTATTCGCTTCAGGTTCACTCGGTTTCTCTGGTTAATGATCTCAGTTCTGATAACTGAGTGATTTAAACTTTTTTATGGAAATCATAGCGTACAGCGCCCATTTAAAGTTTCATTTCAAACACGTGCGCATAAAGTGTTTTTCATTAAACTGTATTTGAATTTTCACAAATTGCTTGTAGTAGGTTCGTGGAGTGCCGGTGAAGAAACACCGTCAAAATTTTTTCGCAAAAATGTGCTTAATAAATGTGCTCAATTCTTCCACATAATTTTACATTTACATTTAAATCCTGTTGGAACAGTGCAGTCAGGGATTCTGGTGCGTTTATCAAATTTTTCAATTAATTTTAAAATAAATAACAAAATTATCATTAGGGATATCACAACATTAAAGATTCTGGTTCTATAGTAAAAGATAAAATAGTAAAGATATTATATAATACGTAATCTAATAAGAAGAAGATAAATTTTCATACAAAAGTATTATACATAAAAAACGAAGAAATACTGTTTTCGTACGCAGCACATTAATTTCCGAGAAAGTCGAGTTTAAAAATTCGTAGAAAATGTAATTGGACAGTTCTACATGCAGTTAAATGCAATTTTCGTATTTTGGTTCAATATACAGGCTTTATGTGTTTGATATGAAAAAAGTGAAATAGAATGCAGGTGTAAAGGGAGTTCGTATATTATTCTAACTCGTGAGACTTAACACTAGAACTACCGGCGTGGTCAAAATGACCCATTAGCAACTTTCCAGAACCAGTGAATGTTCGATACACAGCAGGTATTACCATTTGTAACTTTTCGACTTTGTTTTCTGTATGTACGTATGCTTCTATTTGTACCGATGTAATCTAATTGTTCATTCACATTTTAGTTACATAAAAATTCACATTTGGAAAGTCGCTAATAGGTCATTTTGACCCAGTTGGTAGTTCTAGTGTTAAGAAAACATGTAAACGTAGTTAATTGATCTGTCGGTGTGTAATTGGTTAAAACTTGACTACGAATTACTTGATAGTGAATTAATTAGTTGGATATCAGTCGTCGTATCATGACAATCCCGATTTGAGCTCTGACACCAACACGATGTATGGCTATTCATATTGATTAATGGCAAACATAATTGGGCGTAATATGTAGTATGCCCAGAAGAAGATTATATTCATGTAAAAGTAGAGAAAAGCGAAGAAATACTGTCTTCGTATGCAGGACATTATTTTCGAGAAAGTCGAGTTTAAAAGTGTGTAACTGTAATTGGACTGTTGTATCGTTCTGCTGTTAATTATCTTCGTCCGCATTTGCGTTTACAGACATTAATAATGTATTTTTGCTAATTATTTACCGTTTTTAATTTCATAGAATTCTACTAGGTAAATAAAGAGACATTTTAATGTGTTTCTATTTTTTTAATTTTTTAAATTGGAAATGATTTGCAATACCTTCTTTGTAATCATCTTTTCAAAATGGTTGTATAAATAGAAGTTAAGGAGGTAAAATTTGGGAATTTTTTTGGTAGGTGACCACTAAATGGAAAGTTTCAATTTTTTTAGAGCATATAAATGTCACTTTTAGCTTTCTTCTTCAATTTTTAAGAAGTGAAAATGTTCCAAAATAGAGGAGTTATTGCGGAAACTCTTCTCCTAGAACCTCGATTGGTGGCCGCCATCACCGACAAGGATTAGAATTTCTGAAATAAAACCTTCGTTTCGATTTATAAATAAAAATGTGATACCTAAAACGTAGCTTAATTATTTAATTTTCTAGAATCGTTTAAAGTTGACTTTTTTTTTGGAAAACGAGATTTTTCTTCTTCAAACCACCACCATTTCTATAATAATTGAAATTTTTAAAAAATCTTACGCTATATTATAGATAATACATTTTTATTCATAAATCAAAACGAATTTTTTATTTCAAACGTTCCAATTCTTACCAACAATAGCAATCAGCAATCAATGTTATAATAGAAGAGGTGTCGCAATAACTCCTCCATTTTGTAACATTTTTACTTTTAAAAAATTGGATAAGAAAGCTGAAAGTTACATTTATATCCTCTGAAAAAATTGAAATTTTTGATTCGGTAATTACCTATGAAAAAAATTCCTAAACTTTACCTATTTCTGGACGCCTCGAGGTAGCGTATCTCCTTAAAAGAAGATCAGTGTTCAAGAAACTTTTTTCTGCTGTAGAACCGTCTCATCCAATAGACATGATCAATACACATATACATTTAAACCGGACATACCGGTAGGTGTTGTAGACTAACACCATTAGCGATCACTCCACACCGCAACAGCTTGCAACAGATGATCTTAGAAGCTCTTCTAGATTAGCAAACAAGGAACCTGCAGTGCTACCACTTATCTCTCTGTAAGTGCACCATCTATTCGTTCGCCGAATACCGTGACTCGCTCGATTTTCGCTCAGGAGCGAAATTAAACGCGTCTGAGAGGAAAGAAAGCGACCTTTCGTGTTTTCGTGGCTAGTTAAAGAACGAACACCAACCATTTTCTTTCTGTCACCTTTGTCTCTCGTCCCTTCGCTCCTACTGCGTTGCAGTGTTCGTTCCTCTCTTCTAACTTTCAGCGTTGTTCCAGAAGAATAACAGTAACCGATATGGAAGATTTTTCTCGAGAAGATATCGTGTCGAGATATTCGTGGTTCGCTGCAACGACATTTTTGAAATTGTTGTTTTTGCAGGTTAATTTTGTGGAAACTAGTGATAATAATATAGGAAGATTTTATCTTTGGTGTGCAAGATCGTACCAAATTTTATGCAAGTAATACGTATTATTGATTATCAATTGATGTAATTTAATTGATAGAATGAAATTTTCCAAACGATACAGAGGATGTTGATATATGCACAAATATTTTTGACCCAAAGGTTTTGGGCCAGGTACATTGGGCGAACGTTTCATCTCCATCTCCTACTTCTGAGCAGCAGTTCACTTCAGTGGTATTTCACGTCTTCACAGTTTTCCCCCAAATTTGATTGGCTAGGGTACTACCATAGGTAATGTTTAGGAATTTTTTTCATAGGTAACTACTAAACGACAAGATTCCATTTTTTTCAGAGGATACAAGTGTAACTTTTTGCTTTCTGCTCAAATTTTTAGAAAGCCAAAATATTACAAAATGGAGGAGTTATTGCGAAATCTCTTCTGTTAGAACGTCGATAGATGGCTGTCATCGCCGAAATAAAACATTCTTTTCGAATTATAAATAACGTAGCCTACGATTTTTTCGATATCCCAATTTTCTAATGTTTTATAAACGTTCATAGTTTTTTTTTTGGTAAAACGAGGTTAAGTTGGCGATGGCACTCAGCAATCGATGTTCCAGCAGAAGTTTCTCGACAACTCCTCCATTTTGTGACATTTTCACTTTTCAAAAATTGGTGAAAAGAGCTGAAACTTACATTTCTATCCTCCGAAGAAAAATACTTCCCTCTGAAAACAAAATTCCCAAATTTTACCTATCTTTAGACACCTCAGGGTGGTGCACCCTTAAGAGACACTGCGATAAACAAAAGCAAGTCTACAGCCAGCGTTCTTCCCATCAGCATTTAGTCGAGAGAGAAGTTTCGAAAAGAATCGCCGTTCCGAAAGAGAGGAAGAAGGGCGCTTCTTACGCGTGGCGTTTTCGTTGGTGCGCGAATGTACAAATTCTGGTGTTTAATGGGAGGCGATTCGGCGGAAAGAACTATTCTTTTCAGTTCAATTGGTTCGCAGCGCTGCTCTCGAGGACTGTTACGCTCTGACGGCGATCGTGGTAGAGGAGAGCTTTAAGCCCGGCCGACTTAATCCGAAATGCAGCAAAGTTTCTTCGAGAGTTCTGGAGGGGCGGGCAATTGGCCGTGCCACGCGGATAGAATAGAGCTCAGAGGCAATTTCATGACAGCGTCTTGGGATGATTGGATCACCGCACCACTCTCGATAACCCCTTCTGCCTTGTGTGCGGTCTCATCTCTTCCTCTCTCACTCTCTCTTTCCTCCTCTCTCTCGTTCGTTTTCTGTCTTCTGCCCTTTGCTTCCTCGCTCGCGGCGGCTTTATCAATGTAACCTCATTATATCGTCGCGTACATAGAATCCAATTATCGAGATGCCGTTGCGGAGAGCGAATTCTTTTTATTAAATTGCACATCGTTTTCAATTCATTGCTGTGAACCTCATCTCCGCGGATGGCTAATGGGAGTATTGATATTCGAAGCACAGGCATACAATTTTTCCCGGTATGTCCCTTTTCCCCTTTTGTCCGCTTCGATTCTTTAATATCTGCTTTAATACGCGATCCCTTCAACCGTATTTTGATACTTCTAGACCTCGAATTTTGTCTATTTCATTTTCGTTACGTGAATTAATTTGGTTGTGTTAGTTTTCAATTGTTTTTGCTAAGTGCTTCGTATCTCTCTGTTAATATCGTGCATGTGTGTATGTATTTATTTGTTTTGACAATTATTCAAAGGGAGCAATAGATTGTGTACCAAACGTTGCAATATTAAACACCAGATATTTGTTAAGGTAGACGTTAATCTGTTGAAACATTGTTGAATTAAGAATAATTAACTTCGTTATCCATAAATGGATATTATCATTCCACTTGGAAGAGTTCGTTTAAAAGCATTGTGGTGGATAATTGTACTTACACATGACGATAAATTGATTTGCTCAAATGTAATGGTATATGCAAAGTTATTTATAATACTGTGAGCTATGACATGGAAAGTTGACAGGTGCTATATGTATAGTTTGTTATTAATTGCTTGCATTTATTCTATTACATAGTTTCCTGTTATTTGTAAATTTTGAAGCAAAATTTGTTCGATGAAGGATATGACAATAAATGAAAGGAATTTTTACACTTGATTTAAAATTTTAACGTGCGACGTCATTTTATAGTCACGCGTGCGTGCATTTAAACGTCATTATGTATGTTTAAATGCACATCAATGTCCGTTGCAAAATACAGTAGAAAAATATATATACTTACAGGTAAAAAAATATAGGCGACTTTGAAAAAAACAGAAGGAAATATCATTTATAAAAACATTTTTCTGCCATTTTGTTCAACCTTTGAAAGCGTTTAAATTGAAGTGAAAATAGAAATTACTTAAAGAATAAAAAAGAAGACAAAAGCAAGTGTGCTGTAAGTAAATAAATTATATAAAATATTTAAAATATTTGTCTTTTGAAAAATTGTCAGCATTACCAATGCATTATTCTGATCGACACCCGATAATAAATCCATCATCCAAGAATGGATGGCTATTAAATATTCGCAAATCCATTACAACATAAGATTAATGACTTTTTATTTAATATAATTCTTGCTTTCGAAGCATCGCCATGTGTATATGTATTTTTGACATAAACATTATTCAATATCTGGCAATGAGTGCAGTACAACTAATTTCGGATATTTCGGCCATTTTACGAATCCGCAGTTCATACGTGATAAAAATTTAACAACGTCGCGCGCGTGTGTGTGACAATGTGTTTCAGTGCGTTAATAAAACTTCATAACGATTTGGTTGAACCCATTTGTTCGATATCGAATGAAAAAAATAATCACATAATAAACTGTTTTTCTGGACAGAGGTAACACACTAAGGTTTTCATTTTATGACATGAACACTCATTTAGGATATTTTTGAATGCTTCTTTTTTCTAAAGACTTTTATTCGCTCAATTTTCCTTTCTTAACAAAAATTTGTCTACTGTGATCGTAATTCTCGTTCACTTTGACGTGGAATGATTCGTTCATGAACGATTTTGGGGTATGATATTTGGGTGGTACACCTTCTACGCTTCACCACCAGAGGGACAGACTAACATTAACCTTTCTCACTAGTCCTCGCCAAGAGCCACATTACTACATACAGGGTGTTCCAGTTTTCTCTAAACAAACTTTGTCAATACATTCTACATATATAAGTAAGAAAAAAACATTACATAAACATAGATCGTTTGAAGCTTTGTTGCAAAGTTATAACAAAAATACGAAATACGAAGGAAATGGTAACGAATTTGCGGTTATTATGATATAAGATAAGAATAGCACTGCCAAAAGTTACATTTAATATCTTCAACGACCTCAAATCGTAAACACAGCTTGCATAAACAAACTAGATGTACATATCGCTGATCTATTCTTATTTTGCACCATAACCTCAAATTATATTCGTATTATTCTTGTAACTTTTTAATAAAGCGTCAAATGAGCTATGTTTATATAACACGTTTTTCTTACTTGTACCTATAGAGTATAGTGGCAAAGTTTGATCCGAAAATACTGGGACACCCTGTATATAGAATTTTTAACATAAGCCGTCTGGTGCGTCTTAGACATTAGCCTTACTGATGATTTCACTAAGAAGTCTAAGACCAAACATTTTCCGCCTATTCCCACCCTATTTATTTCCTACTTCCATAACCAATCGCTGTAATATCTTTGTTGACTTCGATTTTTATGGTACCAAATATAGAAAACTGATCATCGAGACCAAATATAGGAAGTAATCTTCTGCGTTGAGATGAATTTCCTCAGAAACTCAATAGTCGAACGCACATCGAGCAAACATTGCTCGTTGAAAAGTCTACTATTATTTCATCTCCTACACCGAATATAGACAGGAAATAAAAATGAGTCTGACGATATCGTTGAGTTATATATTGCTGATATAATTAAAGCAATTC
>NW_017100281.1:1731774-1749003 GCF_001263275.1 Habropoda laboriosa | reverse complement strand
ATAAGTGTTAAATCCCAATATTACACTTAACCAGTTCTTGCAATAAAATTGTAACAGAATTTGCCTAAAATTTGAATAGTTAGTCTTCGAATGGTAACAATAAGTCTTGCGATACGTTAACAAAATTGCACTGAAAATTATGAAAATTGTTTTAAATGAAAATGTTTAATTTCAACATTTAGGAGTTACTTTTTTTTTTCCAAATGAACGGTTCAAAACTATCTAATACTTGCAGTCATTTCCAGAAAAATGCTATCATACTGAAAGGTTTCAGGCATATTTAGCAGCGCGTAACCAAACATGCGATTCATACATCAAAGATAAAAAAAATTGGCACCAACCTGTACAGGTGACCATACACCACTACAGAAGTGTAATTCCCTTGGGTAAATGCACAATGCATTTCTATGTTTGACACGTATAGGATGACTAGAATGTAAAAAGAAGGCATAGAAAAGTACTGTCTGTGTACCATAACAATTTTTGAAATCGACATTCCACTCACGAATACAATGGACATGTTTTCAAATATTCTGGTGCGCGTATTGCATGACGAATAGTATGGGGTAGGTTATTAAAAACTGGTAAGTTAACCTACCTTCTTTTTGCTTATTCATAGTCGTTCGGATGAAAACAAATGTCTATTTTACCAAAACGCGTTGAATCTGGACATTAAATTTCCAATAGAATTTGGTACTTTATCTAACAAGAGGTTTTAATTGACGTTACAAAAATGGGGATTTAATAGCTTATTACGATACAAATTTGTATTGTAATTAGTGTTGTTAAATCGTGCTTCGAAATATTATAGCAAATATCGTACGGTATACAACAACACGCGATTCAAGCAGTAATACAACGCTTTCCCTGTGAAACAAATTACTGAATAACGAATTGTTTGTAATATACTATGTACATAATACAACACAGACTGCGTCTTTGATCATGTGTTCAATCATAATGGATCTGCAGTTGTATTTGCCGTGTTGAAAATTAATTAAAACACTGGTATACGTTTTTTTTTTTCACAAGAGACTGTTACTTTGAGAAATATGATTTTATTTGGTTACATTTCGGATATTTGGTGAAAAACACGCGTACGTTTTAAATTCTGTTCAATAATTTTCTTGTATGACCTACCTATTCGCGTTTCAACGCGGTATAGATTGCAAAATGATTCAGCATGCGTCCGTAGAAACACGGTGTACTTTATTTAAACCACGAATTGCGCATGAATTATATGTGATACTTTTCTTGTTGAAAGAGACGCAATTAAACAAGATCATTGCACCTAAAATTAGGTGGATGAAAAGTCGGAAAGTATAAGAGTAGAATATTTTTAAGTAAAAATTAAAGAGGTTAGGTTAGGTCTTCAAACTGTAACGAAGTACAGATGGCGCTTGTGATGCTTTAGGAGTTAGTTTAGGTTAGGTTAGAAATATGAAAGAGTAAATGAGTAGAATATTTTTAATTAAAGATTGAAAGGGTTATTTCTTCAAACTAGGATGAAACACAGATAGCGTTTGTAATACTTCAGAGGTTAGTTTACAACCTAATTCCTAACTATTTTTTTAACAAACTTCTCAAGAAAATGATCGATATTTCAAAAGTTCTGGATTCATTCTTTACTGCTGCCTTGTTTCCAGCTTTTTTGTTCGTTAGCCAACAAGAATTTCACGTGATTTTCAATGTATAGAGATGTCTGTATCGTTTTTATCAAAAATTATTGATGGTGTGCTCAACTATCCATTGTGCATAGCTAATCGCGATGTTCATCTTCCACATGGAACCGAAGTGATTTCCCCGCAGGAAGAGCACGGGATTTTTCGTCCGTCGTCATTTTTTCTGGCTGATCGAATTTCACGTTTTCCCACAGCTCGTGGCTGCAGTCGAATAACGAAAACGTTATCAATTACGGGAGAATCGAGCGCGCTCTCACAGAAAATGCGATGCGATCGATGCGCTTCGAGCCAATGGGCAAAAAAAAAAAAGAAAAAAAGAAAAACGCGACAAAAAGAATAAAGAGATGGATTGGTTAGACGACCTGATCGAAGACAAAAAGAGCGCGCCTCCAGTCTGGGTATCGACTAACATGGACAATCGGGAGAGAAAATTAGCAGCCTGATTTGGGGAAAGTGCGATCGGGATAACTTAGTTTCGCACAATTTGTACCGGCAAGGACGACTCGTTTCTCCTGCTAAACAACTGTGTACGTTCAATTCAGGCTTGCGCGCGTGATGACAATAATTATGTCTCGCCTGTCACGCTAACTCGTAATTTGTAGCTGTCGCGATCTACATCAGCGAAGAACACACTTTTGATCACTCTTCAAGCGTAGGCTCAAAGATAAAATGATGAATGACCGTTGGATGCGTTGTGTAATCTCGTGTGATCATTCTTGTTACGGGGAAAATTAGCAGGAAGAGATAACACAGTCGCAAGAGTGCACAGTGTTTTAAAACGCCTCTCTGACCTCGCAAAACCTGAAATTTTTATTATTTCTTATTAATTAATTTTTTATTTCTTTGTGGATCCTTAATTCGTATATCATTTTTCTGTCAGAATTATTTAAGTAGGGTAATATTTACGTTGAAGTCTGTAATCCCTACAGTCTTCAAAATTACCATTTGATGTTTCTTCTTCCTGTAGACGGTGATATTAACAGTAAGTTACTTTATGAGTCAAGTGAGCCAATGTAAGGAGTAATTATATAAATAGAGAAAAATAGAGATAATTAGTATTGGTATTGATAAAACAAATGTTACTCCTCATTGTTATTTTTTTAGAATTCTTAAGTTAGATATACTTAATCCACACATTTTTCCAGTTTCATTTCCCGCTCCATTTCTTGCTAATACAAGTTTAACAAGGTTCCTGGCAATGACGTGTAATATAACGCTTCGAAGGATAGAATTCGAGAAAATGTATGCGCGCATTAAAGCAGTTGAACACTTGTTGAGGGTGAAAGTGCTCACGTATCGAAGAGAGTGTACTTAAGGGTGAACAGTGCGTGGTTAGAATGGAATTGTAAGGACAATAGCATGTACAGCAGTAGTGTAGAAAGCGAAACGAGCAATGTGGGAATCTAGTGGGGTCATAAAACAGATTTAAAGCTGTTTAATTAGAAAAGCTATACTCACAACTTATTTTATCTCAGATATTTTAATGTAACTTTGAAAATCATAAAAAATATCGCTATATAATTTCTCATCTACAATGTTTATAACAACTGGATTTTATGGTTAATTACCAGAAAAACAATTTGACGACTTGGGAAGATTGATCCGGTATTAACCCCTTTGCATCCGTGGACGAGATATCTCGCGATCCGATGTCGTTCATGCGACGCTTTGGGCGAGATAATTCGTGACGCTTTGGACGAGATAATTCGCGACGCTTTGGACGAGATAATTCGCGACGCTTTGGACGAAATATCTCGCGACGCTTTGGACGAAATATCTCGCGACGCTTTAGGCAAAATATCTCGCGCCCCAATGTCGTTTATACGACGCTTTGGGCGAGATAATTCGCGACGCTTTAGGCGAGATAATTCGCGACGCTTTGGACGAGATATCTCGCGACGCTTTGGACGAGATATCTCGCGACGCTTTGGGCGAAATATCTCGCGACACTTTGAACGAAATATCTCGCGACGCTTTGGGCGAGATAATTCGCGACGCTTTAGGCGAGATAATTCGCGACGCTTTGGACGAGATATCTCGCGACGCTTTGGGCAAAATATCTCGCGCCCCAATGTCGTTCATACGACGCTTTGGGCGAGATAATTCGCGACGCTTTAGGCGAGATAATTCGCGACGCTTTGGACGAGATATCTCGCGACGCTTTGGGCGAAATATCTTGCGCTCCAATGTCGTTGATGCGACGCTTTGGGCGAAATATCTTGCGCTCCAATGTCGTTGATGCGACGCTTTGGGCGAGATAATTCGCGACGCTTTGGACGAAATATCTCGCGACGCTTTGGGCGAAATATCTCGCGACGCTTTGGGCGAAATATCTCGCGACACTTTGAACGAAATATCTCGCGCCCCAATATCGCCTATGAGACGTTTTCGACGAGATATCTCGCATGTCTTTTGATTAGTTCGCGAGGTATCTCCCCCATAAATGTGAAGACTTTAAATTGAGTTTGAAGAGCAACGTGTAATAAACTAGGCACGCTGCAAGACGAGTAGCATAATTGATGACAAGAAATGAAGACACCACATGCTTATACATATATAATTCCATTTCTCTCAATTGCATTGGCTCTTCCGTTCGTGACTGATTACACGTCAGATACCTCCAACTGTTACTTGTTCGCATTATCGCGACTGATTGCGCTTACCTTTATGGCAGCTCTGAAAAACGATCGTAAACCGCGAAACGTATGATTGCAGAGAATATACGCAATGGACAGTTAATGGTTGATCCGATAGTCCCGCAAACGTGAGCGTAACTGTTCACCAACGAATTACCGTTTATTTCGATTCGACTTTTTATTTTAGTCATTCGCCTTAGAGAACTGTTGGTCCCATGTTCCATAAACATTTCGATATAAAGTTCACGACGATAGGATACGTGACTTTTATTGTTAGCATAAAACACAGAAACACTTTATTGACCATTCGAGAATAACACGTCTTCGGTAATTTCGACGATATTAATCGTTACACACCGATAATATTAATTTTACTCTTACTTATGCTACTAACTAAATGCTTGACATTACTGTTTCTATCAACTTCGAAATTTTTTATCAATTCTGAATATTAATAGCCATTGTTTATATTTTAACGAATTTGAGTAATAAAGAATTCTATAATCCAATTTCAAATCATTACTTCTTTCTGAAACTTTCTTCAGTTTGGGCAATATGCTATCTAGCAACGAAATAAAAACAAAAAAAGCAAGTTGTTTCAAATTTTTCCGAAATGCGCACAAAAATGACGCATCTCTACGATATTGCAATTTTAGTGCAGGAAACGATAGACCAGCGTAAAATGATCGCGTGATTTCACACCTCTCACCCAATAGGTAACATTCAAATTTCTTTCGTTATACACTGTGTGCCCTGAAGGCAAAGCTACTTCCCATGCAAAACGCTCTAAAACATTCTCGCCCGTTTAAACATACACTCTCGCGTTTCGTGTGCAAATATTTTATTATAATATACATAGCGAGGTATTTAAAACAAACCATTTGAATAACTTGGCTGCTTTCGCTGATAGAACGAATTTCTCCGGATAAACGTTATTTTAAGAGGTATAATCTGATACGAACTGTTCTTTTGTAAGCGAAAGTGCAAAAGAATTATGAAGGTTAATTTTGTTTCTTTAAATAGAATAATATATTTCTTTCTACTTACTTCCTGATAGAAAGTTTTCAAACACCTATAGCAAGTTATTGTTAAGGCTTAGGCCATATTGTCTCAGCGGGGGAATTCGTTAGTTGGAAAAGAGGTTGTCCAAAATAATGGAGATTATGTTTGATTTTTTGCAAAAAAATACTGAAACGTGTCAGAAAAGGTACCTAATATGAAAAACTATCATTTCTATTTTGATCTAGTTTCTTCGGGATAAAATTATAAGCTTTATTCAACCGAATATTAATTAGATAATACGTACATTAGTCAAGTTGTAATTTTTTCGTTAGATTATTTTTTGCAATTCATGTGTGCATTAACATATTAATCACATTAACTGGTTTAAACGTCTGAGAAACGGCGGAGAGCGCACTTGGTGGTTCATATTCTCAAGGGCATCGCGTTACCTGCCATTTGAACATGCCTCGAGCACCTTTATTATATTCTTTTCATCCCATATAACACTTTATTAAAATTGAGAACTTGGTGCGAGTGAATGCTGTGTAGAGTGTGGACTATGGCAATTTACACGTCGGTTTAATCTTGCGTTACTAATGTGCGATGAATGAATAATGCACTTGTTGCCCACGTAAAATTTGTTATTCGCTGACTCTTGCGCGGTGTACTTTTAAACGAAGGAAGCCCTTCTGTTTAATATTTCAATGAATTTTACAGTCAGGAAGGAAGCTCTATACTTAGATCTTTATGTGAACTATGAAAAATGACGTCTATCATTTATGTAGCTTTAAAAATTTATGCGAACAGTTGGGTGATAGTAATAAATTACTTTGCGTGCAAATTAACCCTTTCGCGAGCGAATTATTAAGATTTTGTCATTTATCCGATGATCATCAAATTGAGATGAACTTTCATTCGAGTACTCGAACAGGATATATGCGACCCATTGGTCACTAAAGGGTTAAGCATCGGTATTTTTCACGTTGCGTTCCATCAGCTCGTACGATTTAGTTTCCTTCGGTACATTCACTGTCTATCGTTTCCCTTCCCGTTTTTTAAATCGAGCTGAGAGCAGATATTCACCCAGGTTATGTAGTATTCATTTTTGCCAACGCATTTGCTGTACTAACTCTACAGGTAGGGTAATTTCGGGAGAGATGGACCAGGCAAGTATTTCCTACATTATCCGTCAGATATGGAACAAAAAACACTGAGAGCCACGCTCGATCGCTTTCCGTAAAACAAATGTAAAGCAAAAGAATACTGACGCGTTCCACATTTCGCGGATAATGTTGGAAATACTTGCCTGGTCCGTCTCTCCCGCTGGTCCATCCCTCCCGGAATTACCCTATGCTGAGCAAACTGTAGAAATTGTTCGTGTCACAGCACGCTTAATATGTCGAGAAAAATTAGGGTTTTTGTCCTTGTGACACTTGTGGCGCTCATTCTTACTCAAAGGACTTTTGTTTACTCCCAGAAAGCCCCTTTAAATCTGCAGGGTGGATGAACAATAATTACCACCTTGAATATCTCCGGAGTCATGAAGGTAAGAGAGAAACTTTTCGAATGACAGTTGTTTGCTACAAAAGGGACTATCGTACGATCGAAACGATGTTTTTATGGGTGGAGTCGCCGAAGAGATGCGAAAGTCGTCCCTGTTGCTGTAACCGCTCGCCATTTTGTTTTATTTATTTGCTAATAACAGCCCTTAAGGTGAATACAAAGTAACACATCAGTCAAGGTTATGATTGCATTGCTATTACAGACTCAGTTGCACTCTTAGTGACGTCAGAATTGATCCAGACTGATTTTGTATTATAGATCTTTGTGTTCTTCTCAGGAATTGCTATTAACAAGTGAATAAAAAAATCATAACTATACGATGGCCTATTTCATACCAAACAATTCTTATTCGAAAGATTTCTTTCTTAGTTTCATGATTCCGGAGGTATTTAAGATGGTAATTTTTATTGGTCCACCGTGTATACGTATAGTCGTGAGTACCAGCTAGGAAATCCCAAGGTGGGTGGTATACTCGCGAACCATAGAGAATAGTCCAAGAGGTGAAATTCCTGTGATTAGTCAATCACGTCACCGCTCACTTCTAGAGTTTAATGATAAATTAGCATAGCATCCTAAACTCCATCGTTGTCTAATTTAAACTCTATAATTTTCTGATCCAAACTCTATAGCTGTCAAGTCTGAACTCTACTCTAACTCTTAACTCTACCTCTAGGCAACGTTGTCGTCTCTAAACTTTAAGTATCATCTCTAAACTGTAATCAAGCGAAGTAACTCTGTCTCTAAAGAATTATTCAATGGGATAAAATAAATATCTTTTAATTGAATAATCAGCACAACTCTTCTACTCTACTGTAGTTTGCACCCAAAGTCTCTAGCGTCGCATCCAAGGGAGATCGAGAAGAGTGCAAGCAACAATTGAAATGATAATAAAATGGAAAGCTGGTCTGACTTTAACAAGTCTGAATTTGATTTGGACGATAAATTATCCAACTAAAGGCGAAGAAGATCTATGCAAGTTCTTTAGGAATTCATTATAATACAGGGTGCAAACTTTTTCAATCTCTTTATCATGCGCATTGAGTAGAAGAGACCTGTTGTTTGCGAATGTTATTTTCAGATTTATAACTGTCAGTTGTGCGAAAGTATGGGTTGGGTTAGAGATCGTAAACTATTTCGAGGAAGTCTTTGAATTATGCTGTCAACTGTTTGCAATTTTTTGTTGTCTGTACTATCATTTATCTGAGCAAAAACATTTAAGAACGAGTCTGTGCAATAAAATATTTAGTGAAGCATTTATCAATAAATTAAGTAAATTTACAATATTTGTATTCATAAATTTTATGGACTAGTTTAGTTGTGCTTTCATTTCCGGAAACTACGTGAAAAAAACAATTCAGAAAAAGAAATGTATTATTTGAACTATCTTTGAAATCTAGATACATGCATAAACAATTTTATTAAAATTTATTATACAGAGTGTCCATAAAAAATGTATCTAATTCTTTTCCCCCCCAATGTGAACAGTGTGTGGAGAGACAAATAACGAGCACTGGTTGCAACACAAATTCGAAACTTTCACATGACATACAGTCCGTGCACATACGCACTGTTTTTGTAAAATGGCGGCGACTAAATAACAAAAGGTGTTTTGTGTGGTAGAGTATTCTTTATTGTATTGTACAATTTTGATTTTTTTTTTCTTATGAAGAGTGCATGTATCGAATTTTTTGAAGGTATGCTTTAAAACTTGGAAGGATTATCTTTATTTTGGTGTTAGAAAGCATTTTTGTACCTGTACAGCATGAAATCGAGAATAAATTTTTGAAAAAGATACAATCTATCATGGACACTGTGTATAACTGTTACAAATATTATTAAAATGTTATTCCTGAAATATATGAAAAATTTTGTTTTCAGGTTAGTTCCATCACCAACTAGCCCTCCGTATTTACACCACGTTCATTTTGGGTATGACACGTTACTCCAAGCTTCTCGCCAACTGGGTAAGAGTACACGTAGAAATCGTCAATTTCAATCAGTCGTTGTACACCGCGCTCTTCTCTTGTGAGAAAGACATCACGGTTTCTTTTTTATCGCGACGCTTTGGACGAGATATCTCGCGACGCTTTGGACGAGATATCTCGCGACGCTTTGGGCGAAATATCTCGCGACACTTTGAACGAAATATCTCGCGCCCCAATATCGCCTATGAGACGTTTTCGACGAGATATCTCGCATGTCTTTTGATTAGTTCGCGAGGTATCTCCCCCATAAATGTGAAGACTTTAAATTGAGTTTGAAGAGCAACGTGTAATAAACTAGGCACGCTGCAAGACGAGTAGCATAATTGATGACAAGAAATGAAGACACCACATGCTTATACATATATGATTCCATTTCTCTCAATTGCATTGGCTCTTCCGTTCGTGACTGATTACACGTCAGATACCTCCAACTGTTACTTGCTCGCATTATCGCGACTGATTGCGCTTACCTTTATGGCAGCTCTGAAAAACGATCGTAAACCGCGAAACGTATGATTGCAGAGAATATACGCAATGGACAGTTAATGGTTGATCCGATAGTCCCGCAAACGTGAGCGTAACTGTTCACCAACGAATTACCGTTTATTTCGATTCGACTTTTTATTTTAGTCATTCGCCTTAGAGAACTGTTGGTCCCATGTTCCATAAACATTTCGATATAAAGTTCACGACGATAGGATACGTGACTTTTATTGTTAGCATAAAACACAGAAACACTTTATTGACCATTCGAGAATAACACGTCTTCGGTAATTTCGACGATATTAATCGTTACACACCGATAATATTAATTTTACTCTTACTTATGCTACTAACTAAATGCTTGACATTACTGTTTCTATCAACTTCGAAATTTTTTATCAATTCTGAATATTAATAGCCATTGTTTATATTTTAACGAATTTGAGTAATAAAGAATTCTATAATCCAATTTCAAATCATTACTTCTTTCTGAAACTTTCTTCAGTTTGGGCAATATGCTATCTAGCAACGAAATAAAAACAAAAAAAGCAAGTTGTTTCAAATTTTTCCGAAATGCGCACAAAAATGACGCATCTCTACGATATTGCAATTTTAGTGCAGGAAACGATAGACCAGCGTAAAATGATC
Organism: Habropoda laboriosa; assembly: GCF_001263275.1. Classification (NCBI taxonomy): domain Eukaryota; kingdom Metazoa; phylum Arthropoda; class Insecta; order Hymenoptera; family Apidae; genus Habropoda; species Habropoda laboriosa. The sequence goes on along the minus strand of NW_017100281.1, from coordinate 1,739,004 downwards.
GCGTGATTTCACACCTCTCACCCAATAGGTAACATTCAAATTTCTTTCGTTATACACTGTGTGCCCTGAAGGCAAAGCTACTTCCCATGCAAAACGCTCTAAAACATTCTCGCCCGTTTAAACATACACTCTCGCGTTTCGTGTGCAAATATTTTATTATAATATACATAGCGAGGTATTTAAAACAAACCATTTGAATAACTTGGCTGCTTTCGCTGATAGAACGAATTTCTCCGGATAAACGTTATTTTAAGAGGTATAATCTGATACGAACTGTTCTTTTGTAAGCGAAAGTGCAAAAGAATTATGAAGGTTAATTTTGTTTCTTTAAATAGAATAATATATTTCTTTCTACTTACTTCCTGATAGAAAGTTTTCAAACACCTATAGCAAGTTATTGTTAAGGCTTAGGCCATATTGTCTCAGCGGGGGAATTCGTTAGTTGGAAAAGAGGTTGTCCAAAATAATGGAGATTATGTTTGATTTTTTGCAAAAATATACTGAAACGTGTCAGAAAAGGTACCTAATATGAAAAACTATCATTTCTATTTTGATCTAGTTTCTTCGGGATAAAATTATAAGCTTTATTCAACCGAATATTAATTAGATAATACGTACATTAGTCAAGTTGTAATTTTTTCGTTAGATTATTTTTTGCAATTCATGTGTGCATTAACATATTAATCACATTAACTGGTTTAAACGTCTGAGAAACGGCGGAGAGCGCACTTGGTGGTTCATATTCTCAAGGGCATCGCGTTACCTGCCATTTGAACATGCCTCGAGCACCTTTATTATATTCTTTTCATCCCATATAACACTTTATTAAAATTGAGAACTTGGTGCGAGTGAATGCTGTGTAGAGTGTGGACTATGGCAATTTACACGTCGGTTTAATCTTGCGTTACTAATGTGCGATGAATGAATAATGCACTTGTTGCCCACGTAAAATTTGTTATTCGCTGACTCTTGCGCGGTGTACTTTTAAACGAAGGAAGCCCTTCTGTTTAATATTTCAATGAATTTTACAGTCAGGAAGGAAGCTCTATACTTAGATCTTTATGTGAACTATGAAAAATGACGTCTATCATTTATGTAGCTTTAAAAATTTATGCGAACAGTTGGGTGATAGTAATAAATTACTTTGCGTGCAAATTAACCCTTTCGCGAGCGAATTATTAAGATTTTGTCATTTATCCGATGATCATCAAATTGAGATGAACTTTCATTCGAGTACTCGAACAGGATATATGCGACCCATTGGTCACTAAAGGGTTAAGCATCGGTATTTTTCACGTTGCGTTCCATCAGCTCGTACGATTTAGTTTCCTTCGGTACATTCACTGTCTATCGTTTCCCTTCCCGTTTTTTAAATCGAGCTGAGAGCAGATATTCACCCAGGTTATGTAGTATTCATTTTTGCCAACGCATTTGCTGTACTAACTCTACTGAGTCTGTAATAGCAATGCAATCATAACCTTGACTGATGTGTTACTTTGTATTCACCTTAAGGGCTGTTATTAGCAAATAAATAAAACAAAATGGCGAGCGGTTACAGCAACAGGGACGACTTTCGCATCTCTTCGGCGACTCCACCCATAAAAACATCGTTTCGATCGTACGATAGTCCCTTTTGTAGCAAACAACTGTCATTCGAAAAGTTTCTCTCTTACCTTCATGACTCCGGAGATATTCAAGGTGGTAATTATTGTTCATCCACCCTGCAGATTTAAAGGGGCTTTCTGGGAGTAAACAAAAGTCCTTTGAGTAAGAATGAGCGCCACAAGTGTCACAAGGACAAAAACCCTAATTTTTCTCGACATATTAAGCGTGCTGTGACACGAACAATTTCTACAGTTTGCTCAGCATAGGGTAATTCCGGGAGGGATGGACCAGCGGGAGAGACGGACCAGGCAAGTATTTCCTACATTATCCGTCAGATATGGAACAAAAAACACTGAGAGCCACGCTCGATCGCTTTCCGTAAAACAAATGTAAAGCAAAAGAATACTGACGCGTTCCACATTTCGCGGATAATGTTGGAAATACTTGCCTGGTCCGTCTCTCCCGCTGGTCCATCCCTCCCGGAATTACCCTATGCTGAGCAAACTGTAGAAATTGTTCGTGTCACAGCACGCTTAATATGTCGAGAAAAATTAGGGTTTTTGTCCTTGTGACACTTGTGGCGCTCATTCTTACTCAAAGGACTTTTGTTTACTCCCAGAAAGCCCCTTTAAATCTGCAGGGTGGATGAACAATAATTACCACCTTGAATATCTCCGGAGTCATGAAGGTAAGAGAGAAACTTTTCGAATGACAGTTGTTTGCTACAAAAGGGACTATCGTACGATCGAAACGATGTTTTTATGGGTGGAGTCGCCGAAGAGATGCGAAAGTCGTCCCTGTTGCTGTAACCGCTCGCCATTTTGTTTTATTTATTTGCTAATAACAGCCCTTAAGGTGAATACAAAGTAACACATCAGTCAAGGTTATGATTGCATTGCTATTACAGACTCAGTTGCACTCTTAGTGACGTCAGAATTGATCCAGACTGATTTTGTATTATAGATCTTTGTGTTCTTCTCAGGAATTGCTATTAACAAGTGAATAAAAAAATCATAACTATACGATGGCCTATTTCATACCAAACAATTCTTATTCGAAAGATTTCTTTCTTAGTTTCATGATTCCGGAGGTATTTAAGATGGTAATTTTTATTGGTCCACCGTGTATACGTATAGTCGTGAGTACCAGCTAGGAAATCCCAAGGTGGGTGGTATACTCGCGAACCATAGAGAATAGTCCAAGAGGTGAAATTCCTGTGATTAGTCAATCACGTCACCGCTCACTTCTAGAGTTTAATGATAAATTAGCATAGCATCCTAAACTCCATCGTTGTCTAATTTAAACTCTATAATTTTCTGATCCAAACTCTATAGCTGTCAAGTCTGAACTCTACTCTAACTCTTAACTCTACCTCTAGGCAACGTTGTCGTCTCTAAACTTTAAGTATCATCTCTAAACTGTAATCAAGCGAAGTAACTCTGTCTCTAAAGAATTATTCAATGGGATAAAATAAATATCTTTTAATTGAATAATCAGCACAACTCTTCTACTCTACTGTAGTTTGCACCCAAAGTCTCTAGCGTCGCATCCAAGGGAGATCGAGAAGAGTGCAAGCAACAATTGAAATGATAATAAAATGGAAAGCTGGTCTGACTTTAACAAGTCTGAATTTGATTCGGACGATAAATTATCCAACTAAAGGCGAAGGAGATCTATGCAAGTTCTTTAGGAATTCATTATAATACAGGGTGCAAACTTTTTCAATCTCTTTATCATGCGCATTGAGTAGAAGAGACCTGTTGTTTGCGAATGTTATTTTCAGATTTATAACTGTCAGTTGTGCGAAAGTATGGGTTGGGTTAGAGATCGTAAACTATTTCGAGGAAGTCTTTGAATTATGCTGTCAACTGTTTGCAATTTTTTGTTGTCTGTACTATCATTTATCTGAGCAAAAACATTTAAGAACGAGTCTGTGCAATAAAATATTTAGTGAAGCATTTATCAATAAATTAAGTAAATTTACAATATTTGTATTCATAAATTTTATGGACTAGTTTAGTTGTGCTTTCATTTCCGGAAACTACGTGAAAAAAACAATTCAGAAAAAGAAATGTATTATTTGAACTATCTTTGAAATCTAGATACATGCATAAACAATTTTATTAAAATTTATTATACAGAGTGTCCATAAAAAATGTATCTAATTCTTTTCCCCCCCAATGTGAACAGTGTGTGGAGAGACAAATAACGAGCACTGGTTGCAACACAAATTCGAAACTTTCACATGACATACAGTCCGTGCACATACGCACTGTTTTTGTAAAATGGCGGCGACTAAATAACAAAAGGTGTTTTGTGTGGTAGAGTATTCTTTATTGTATTGTACAATTTTGATTTTTTTTTTCTTATGAAGAGTGCATGTATCGAATTTTTTGAAGGTATGCTTTAAAACTTGGAAGGATTATCTTTATTTTGGTGTTAGAAAGCATTTTTGTACCTGTACAGCATGAAATCGAGAATAAATTTTTGAAAAAGATACAATCTATCATGGACACTGTGTATAACTGTTACAAATATTATTAAAATGTTATTCCTGAAATATATGAAAAATTTTGTTTTCAGGTTAGTTCCATCACCAATTAGCCCTCCGTATTTACACCACGTTCATTTTGGGTATGACACGTTACTCCAAGCTTCTCGCCAACTGGGTAAGAGTACACGTAGAAATCGTCAATTTCAATCAGTCGTTGTACACCGCGCTCTTCTCTTGTGAGAAAGACATCACGGTTTCTTTTTTAACTTCAATGTTAGGAAATGGTCGCAGACCATAATCGATAGTGTCGAGTTGTCGTATATTGACCGAGTCCATTTTGGAGCAGAGTTTCGGCTTCGAGTTAAATTTTGAACTACTTCCCCTTGCTTCTTTTTTTTTCTTTTTTTAAAGGAGAGGCCTGTTTCTCTTCGTCGCAAAATAACGCAGAATTGCCTGGAGCAAGGCATCTTATACTCTGAAAGGAATTAGGGACATTATTTTTCATATAGTTATAATGACTATTTTCACATATCGAGTGCATCGTGCAGGAAATCTTTTAGAAGTCTAGAACACACAAGTTAAGTAGGAGAAAATAGAAAACCATAAAAAACATTAAGCATCAGAATAAAATTTTGAACTGCTTTTTCTTGCAAACTGTGTAAGAACCGCGGAAAAATTTGAACGAATACGCGGGAAATAAACTAGCTGCGCCCTCTGGCGAACAAGCGGGAATCTGTACCTATGACCGAAGCGCCCTCTTTGCCCGCCATTAGTGCTCGGTTTGATGGGCATGAAGGCCCCGGTTTCAAAATTGTGCGTCGTGTCGGTACATTGTTCGGAAGTTGAAAAGTGCTACAATGGTTAATCAACGCTCATTATTGGATTTGACGAAGAAGGGTCGTCAGTTTTCGCGAATTGGCTATTGCAGGTATGTATTGGCGACGCACGTCAAAGAACGAAGTCGTCTGTCGCGTTGTTTCTTGAATATTAGATCGTTGTATATGAAATGACGGTGTTCGCATACTGACAGGTTCCGTCTTGTTTTTATAAACTAAAATCATATCGAGTGTCGTATGAAAAAGTGAAACGCACAATCTACTGTCTTAAATGCAAGACTCGTTTCCGCGGAAAAGTTAGGTTAAGGATACACTAAAACTAGAAAACGAATTCTAATCAAATTCAAAGTGATTTTACGAATTAAAACAGGGACACAGTGCAGCATAGGCGACACAAGATATTAATACAGCATTTGGGATAAGAACAGCTAACGAACGAACAATACAACGTTAGTTAAAAATAACATTCGAAAATGATACAATTAAAATTGCGTTCGAGGAATTTACAGGCTAAATTTACTTGCGATTCGTGAACAGAAATGTGTCGAGTCTGCTCCAGCTTATTTTCACTACACATATTAAGTTTCAACTACGTTATTCAGGTTTTAAGTTTCACTTACGAACCGGCCGTTTCACGTGCAACGTTACGTAATAATTTCGTGCCTAACCGCACGACACCGGGTCCCTTCTCTCGTGCAATCGAAAAACAATCGCTGTACATTCTTAAACAGCCTACGAACAAGTTGCACGCAATCTCGAGACGCGTCTAGATATGATCGGCGAATAATAGATTAGCCGGTAATCAAGCGAAGAACACATAAAGGCTGCTCTAGCTGAAATAGATTTTCATTGCGCGGTATGCAGAACGTGCCGTGCATCGTTGAATCTTCCCGACGAAATAATTGAGTTAACTAACACCATTATCCAAGTACAATGCTAAATAGTATAATTGACTTAAGTGAGAGAGTTGAAGAGGGAGATGGGAACGACGGCGGGACAGAGACGAGAAAGCTGGGCGAACGAACGAGCTGAAAGCAGCGAGCGCGTGGGAGGGGGAGGTAGGGTGGTGGGGCGGCAGGGTGGTGGAGTGGGGGGTGTTACTTTTTCACTTTACTTTCATAACTGAAACCGTTGAATATTAATGCTCGCGGCCACGGTACTTGGGAGCTTCTTAGCAAAAGAAACGGCCGTCTCCGTGAAATGGAAATGAGAAAATTATAAAAGTAACTAGATAAATTGTGAATAAAGGCCATTATTGATACGTGACGGTGGTGGTTCTGTCGCAGAGCATAGGAGAACGAGGAGCGGGGAGGGGGGTAAGGTGATATTAAACTGGTGATTTATCGTTCGGTCCGCGGGGAAAAATATCGACGCATGCTTGAACTGTCCCGGAGACACAGGTTCAGATTCAATTTTAGATTGCCCCCTAAAAATTGTAATCTTGAGCCGAGGCGGACTATTCGCGGGTTGATTCTCGCGTAGGAGATAAGTAAAGCCTTGAACGGATTGTTCGGCTCTGACGGGGGACGATTTAATTACCGGGATGCAATTGAAATTTTGCCCGACGTCTTGCTCTCTGCATCGGCCGATGAATTAGCGATTCCGTGGGAGAAAATAATTACTCTTAAATAGCTTCTGTTTTTGTTTTTTTCGAACGAAACTTCGGATACGTTGTGTTTCTTATTGTTGAATAATTTTCGCATAATTCTGTACACTTTTGCCAACGATCAGCTAGTTTTACTACAGTACTCTTCTATGTAACGCGGTTAAACTTTACGCCATGCTTGAATTATAGGAAATCGCGCTGTGTGAGAATTTTTCTCGTGCAACGCGAATAATCTAAATTAACATGTTTGGAATGATTATTGCCATGTCAAATTTTATTCTCTGTTTTATCAAATAGGACAGTGTTTTTTTTTTTTTTTAAATAAGTGACATATATACGCTGTTGCTTTAAAAAAATGTGTTATTAATGTGTGTAATAAGCAATAAAAAAAAAAACAGAAACAATTATGAAATAGAAGAAGTCGGTAACGATGAAGGAAACGGTGTAATGCTCATTTGAAGTAGATTTAATTTTGAAATTCGGGGAATTCCTGTATTTTATTATTTTATTATTCAGAAAACAGTAGTCGCGATATTTTTGGGGCGTTATGCTAGAGTCTGTTGTATTTCAAATATAGAAAAATCATTACTTTTTGAATGAAAAAATTCTTCGAATACATACTGCTTTTACAGTGTCTTCGTTTCCGAATTATTTATTTGTAAGAAAATTGTTTATATGTTTGAAGAAAT
>NW_017100281.1:1705877-1731764 GCF_001263275.1 Habropoda laboriosa | reverse complement strand
AGACTTTCTGCTATTAACTCGACCTTTAACTGCCGCCAGATTGTCCAAAGTTCGAGTCTCATAAAGTTCTAAATTATTTTTCATACGGACAAAATTTCTGTAGCTACATAATTCTTTCCTCGCCCTCGATAAATTCTTCGTCTAACTTCGACCGCTCTAATATGATTCCAACCCCCTGGATCATCCCTAAAGTCTCGAACTAACTAATTCCATTAGGACAAAATTGAAGGTTAAAACAACGCTCGCATTCCTGATGAGAGGGCAGCACTTTTTTACCATGCAATACACATCCACCGAACTCCTCGAGGCGAGTAAAGGTATTATAAAAAATCATTCGTCAATCTTGATGCAGCAATTATTCCTTAATGGGAATACCTAAGCAATTATTCCTTTATAGGCAGCTACTAAATAGCAAGTTTCAATTTTTTCAGAGGGTATAAATGTCAGTTTCTGCTTTCCTCTGCAATTTTTGAAAAGTGAAGGCGTTACAAAATGACTTAACCTCTTTTTACCGAAAAAATCAGGTTTAAACGTTTCTAAAGAATTAAGAATATGAGATATCGAAAAAATCTTAGGCTGCATTACAGGTAACATATTTTTATTCATAATTCGAAAAGAATATTCGATTTCGGACGTTCCAATCCTCGACGGCGATGGCGGCTATTAATCTCTGTTCTAGCAGAAGCGGTTTCGCGATAACTCTTCTATTTTGTAACACTTTTACTCTTCGAAAATTGAATAGAAATGCCGAAACTCACATTTATATCACCCGAAAAAAATTGAAACTTTTCATCTAACAGTTACCTACAAAAAAATTCACAAAATTTTCCCTTTCGCGACAATTATCTAATAACTCCTCCATTTTGTAACATTTTCGCTTTCACAAAATTCGAGAAGGAAGCTGAAAGTCGCATTTACATCCTCAGAAAGAACTTTTCATTCAGTAGTTGTCTACCAAAAAAGAAAAATTCCCAAACTTCACCGATTTTTAGACGCCTCATAGGTGGTGTGCACCCTGGCCGAACTTTCCCTTCTCCTATTATTTCCTGTTTTCTAATACCGCTGTATGTGCTCCACGCAACGATGAACAACCATTCGCGCGGAGGACATTAGCATTGGTCCCGGGGTCGTAGTTCGACGAGCTAGCTATCAGCTTATCCTCGCCGAGTAAATTCCTTTTTACCGCGGGAGAGAGCTTGGTTGGCATCGCGTCGGCGAGATATGTGCGCGGGAAGAAGAAAATTTTTCGTAGTCGAGTCTTCTTTCAAAGTCATCAGACTTGATACGGGTGACAGAGTCAGATAGATGGAAGAATGATAGTTGGGTGTGACGGGGATGGTGAGAGAAGGGGGAAGAGGCCAAAATGCGACATCGAAGAAAGAGAGCGAGAGGCGCAAAGTCGTCGTCGGCGTTGGCGTCGCGGTGGCGTCGTTTGTGTGGCAAGTTTTCAACGTCGGAGGATGGATCTGTGCGAGAAAGTTTGAAAAAGCGAGTCGCGTCATGGTCGTTGCCTAAGAAGCGTCGTTTTATTGGTCGAGTAAAGTCCGTCACACACTGGCGCCGGTGCTATTACCGTCGTAGATCGAGCGGCGATGCGGTTCCGCCTTAATGTGCGGCCTGGATTTATCTGGTAGTAATCAATCGTGCGGCGGGAAACGAGCGGATTACAAGGGCACAATATTTATCACGTCAAACGGTTCATTTACATGATTTATGCCTCGTCGAACGGCGGAAATGTCGGATTATTTATGCGGAATTCGCGGCCGCATACCTTTCCGTCTATATAATGATCCTGAATTCCACGACGCTGGCATTTCCTCGTTAGTCCCAGTTCGAGACGTTCGAAACCCTCTGGAGGATGTTTAGCGCTCGAATTAAAAATGTCCGGGAAAGTTGTCTCGCGCGGTGTACTATTGGGATTGAAGTCGGAATATTGTGGCGATAGTTAAGGATTTTAGACCACCTCTGAGGTTTCAGAAGATGGAGTTTTTTTTTCTTTTTGCATAGAGTGAGTTTTTTTTTAAGTATAATGCAAATTGTTTTTATGAAAAATATGGATGGTTTTATGTCGTTAAAGCTGATTTAACGAAGTAATGGAAACTTCAAACGAATTTTTATTAGAAAGACATTTTTAAAATCGGTCTTGCCCACATATTCTACCATTTTCATCCGATTGAAATTTTCACAAAATACTCTCTGTTGTATACTGTAAGGAAGCACCAAGGATTTCTGCAACATATTGAAAACTTTTTGTCTAATTAACATTTTTATACTAAAATTCTAGGGAAACGGTGCGATTTTTTCTTTATAAACACTTTATGAATACATTAATATTTTCTTATTAAAAATTCACATTGAAAGTATATCAAATTAAATAGAATTCTGCCAAACAAAATTTCATATCATAATTGCAAGCGTATATGCTTTTAATCTTAAAATAATTTACACAGAATTGGAATATTTAAAGTTATTGGAATTTCTTGTTTACTATTTTTCAAATTTTAAAGCACTTTTTAATATTCATCGCGAAATCTGTGACAGTGTAATTCTTCGTTTATTCTGTTACAACCCTCAATTGAATTATCGTTAAAACGTATATCATGTTCAATCGGACAAATGAAGAGAGAATAAAGCGATTGTGAAATGTATTTTTCATGAAATTGCAACGAATAATACAATCGCGTCTGGTTTAGGTAATTTGCATACCAAGATATATATTTCAGAAGTGAAAATTTTATACAAAGAACAAATCGTTCTTTTTTACAGTTTCGTTTCATTTCTCCGAACAGTTGAAACAAAATGTTCCACTTTGTTTACTTCGTTGATTTCAATTAAAAAACCTTTCTACGACACTCGTATGTCGTATGTCAGATTTCTTACGTTAATTCTATATTTCATCGTGAATTGTAATTACACGAGCTTGTACATTTGCACGTTTTCCATCGCTGAATTTTCCAAGCGAAGTAATTTCCGCGAAATTGAAGAAGTAGATTAGTTGAGTTGAAAGTTCGGAAATTCCGGCAGTTTGATACTCGGAAGTTCGATTAGCTCGATTCGAAGGTCCAAGTAATGCTTTTCGTGGAAACTGATCTTACGTCACGCTGAAAATTCTAATTCTTTCTCTCGAGATGTTCCTGAAAGGCTGTAAGTTAAAAGGCGGGAACGTGGAACGCCAGAGAGGATTTTCACAGTGATTCTCCCAATGTTACATGTGTTCTGCACAAACCTGCTGCAATTCTACATATAAAAATACACCGAAAATAAAGAATAAAGTTTTTTCATTCGTAGCTTCGTTTTCGAGAAAAATCGAGTTTGAATATCTGGCTTAATGATAAGTCACGAATGTCATGATAAGTATTATACTAATCGACGTGCGTTACGAAAAGTAGTACGTTTCATTTGTCTTACGAAGAACAGCACGTTAGGTTTTCTGCCGCGAAAATTAATACATTATACCGTCTCGTCACGAAGAATAGCCTTTTTGCATTTTGCGGTGAAAGGAAACACGTTTGAAATGCATTTTGCATCGAAAAATTCAACCTTCGAAAATATTTTTTAATAAATAATCACTGTATCTCATCTCCAAAAGGAGAAAGATATGAAAATATTTCTCACTCTCGTCTCGGATGCGCTCAGGAAAATAACGAACCGAAGAGAAATAGCCGACAATTCCCAAAACACCTACCTCCCTTGATAACTGTCGCGACGCGGACTCGAGCCTGCGTCAATTAAGTGGGGAATACTGCATATTGTGATCAGATTCGGACGAAATTTTGATTATATCAGATTTGATCGTATCTGACTTTCGTGGTCCAAAAAAAGTCAAATCTTGTCTGCGGTTAAAGCTGAACGTGCTATTTTTCGTAGCCAACTATTAAAACGTGCTACTTTTTGCTGGGAAAAACGAAACATGATATTTTTTGTGAAAACGAGGAAAAACCTGCTGTTTTTCGTAAGACAAATGAAACGTGCTACTTTTTATAACGCGTTTACACTATTTCTTTGCGAAATGTGACATTATTACTTTTTCTCACCATAAAAGCGTGAACAGAAGCAACAGTTTGTAGAGAATCTTTAAATTGAATTTTCTCGAAAACTAAGCTTCTTATGAACAACTTTCATCTTTTATTTTCAACGTATTTTTAGTCTGTATCGTAGGTCTATAATGGGAAAAGGTGGCCCGCAACCTGCCAATTCTTGTCAGAAATGTAACGCTATCGTGGATATTTTAACGGTTTCAAAATAGACAAAAATTCAGCTCTTCCACCTTAGTTAATTTTCCGGGTTCTTTTTGTCCACGTGTAGCGTTCACGAGTAGAAAAAGTTAACGGAATGGCTTAACGTACGACCTCTTAACTTAATAGATAGGGATCAATTTAGAACCTCGATTATCAGAACACCGATCGATTATCGGAACATCGATTAACAGAGAATTCGATTAACAGCTGGCAATTAGGAAAGATTGGGAAATAAGAATAGAGACTGAAGAAAGTTACTAAAATTCCGTGAAACTGAGTGATACATCAATTCTCGATACATTTTCTAGTATTTAGAGTTCGAGATCAACTCGAGATCTCCAATATTTATCAATTCAATTTCTGAAAAACTTAAACTTGTTCTCTACTTTGAATTATTTCGGAGATAATCCAGCAAGTAGATTAAAACAGAACACTGCGGACATTTGATTACGATCCAATGAACGACTACACTAATAATTCCATCGGTTTGAATCAAAAAGTAAATTGGAAACGACTACTGATTTTCCCCGGCACGGTTAATTCCGATAGAATAATCGGAGATTAATTATGACGTCACACACGTGTATCATTCGCAACAGATTTCGCGCGTATTAAATTCGTAATTCACGGATACATTAACCGATATCCCCGGTGCGTTAATTGGCCCAGGCAAACAGGACGCGTAATCAACTGTAGAATTCTTCGTTTTGATTGGTGAAAGTGGAAAAAACAATAACCGATGCCGTGTGATTATGCAAAGGCGTATAAATTAGTTTAAGAGAAAATTCAAGTAATGCCAATTTATGGGCAGAAATATTCGGTTTGAACGATTTCAGAATTTATTAACAGCCGTATTTGAGTTTCACGGTGGGTCTTGAATGTACCTGTATACCAGGGATGGCCAAACTGCCGTTCACGAGCCACATATTGCGGCTCTCATAAGCTTTATGACATATTATAATTTCTTTGTACGTACAAAGTTCGATTTAGACTCGATACACACGAGCAACGCGACACTGCTGTGATATTATTCATACAATAATATAGAAAAACTACTGTCCCAAAAAGATATACACACACACACATAAGCATATACATATGTACATGTTTATAATACTGCTCCTATAGAGGATGCGGCTCTCGAGGATTTTTAATGGACGATATTTAACTCCTATTACGACAAAGTTTGGCCACCCCTGGTATATACAGTTATTACATACAGGGTGACTATAGCAACTGGGCCACGCTACAACTCTGTTCCAAGTAAAGTTACCTTTCCGATCTATTAGCATCCTATATTATGATTTTGTTCGAAAGTGCATCGATACTGTCACAAAGTGCAACTGCACATTTTTCCAAAATAGAGTTGCACAATTTTTTGTAGCCACGATTTAACTCCTTAACACTAGGTTTACGGACATTTCTCATATACCTATCTCTACGGACACGCGTCAAATTGACGCGTGAACAAAACCGCAGATTTTCTTTAAAAAACAACATATACACTATTAACTTATAAATCCTAGGAGAGAAATGTAAACGATTTCTGTAGCTGTCCTTGTGAAATTCGAAATGCGTCAAAATGGCGCGTTCCGTAAACCTAGTGTTAACCTATAGCAACGTGTCAATCTCGTGGCAGAGATTCCGGCGAAGATGTGAGAAAAATAGTTGTATTGGTAAGAAAAGCTCATTATAATCTTAACTTTGGTTCAATTCGCAAAACCTATAGCAACGTGTCAATCTCGTGGCAGAGATTCCGGCGAAGATGTGAGAAAAATAGTTGTATTGGTAAGAAAAGCTCATTATAATCTTAACTTTGGTTCAATTCCACAGCAAGACTGAGGATTACCACGTGTAATTGATCTGCAATGAAATTGGTTTCCGTTATCTGATACGTTGCTGAAACAGTAAAAATGGCTGACGCTTAGGTACATAGTCAGAAAAAGAAATCATAGGTCAAGGGGTTGAGCATTATATTCATATAATGGCCTGTCAAATTGACGCGTGAACAAAACCGCAGATTTTCTTTAAAAAACAACATATACACTATTAACTTATAAATCCTAGGAGAGAAATGTAAACGATTTCTGTAGCTGTCCTTGTGAAATTCGAAATGCGTCAAAATGGCGCGTTCCGTAAACCTAGTGTTAACCTATAGCAACGTGTCAATCTCGTGGCAGAGATTCCGGCGAAGATGTGAGAAAAATAGTTGTATTGGTAAGAAAAGCTCATTATAATCTTAACTTTGGTTCAATTCCACAGCAAGACTGAGGATTACCACGTGTAATTGATCTGCAATGAAATTGGTTTCCGTTATCTGATACGTTGCTGAAACAGTAAAAATGGCTGACGCTTAGGTGCATAGTCAGAAAAAGAAATTGTTTAATCCTCGACAGGTATGTCAGCCGCCCGACCCTTAGATTTCTTAGTATGTAGTTCTATTGTATATATTTTTCGCCTTCGCTCGTTTTCGTAGCAGCGGTAATTTTATGACGCCACGGCAATCGCGCTCTTTCAGTCTAAGAATTTGCTTTTACCTTGTATTGTCTCGTTTTCTACTTAGAATCTTCGCCCCTTTTTTCACTTGTGCATTTTCGCATTTTTATGGTCACCAGAGCCGAAGCGCGTCTTAACGCTATTGTCTGCTACGGTCATTGTTCGAGGCACTCGGAATTTCCGCGTGCGTCACTCAAGGGTACGCTTGGTACCTGAGAGTGACCTATGGTCTGGGGGGTGGCATTTTCGTGTAGCTTTTCCCACCTATGATTTAGCCAATAGTTTTCGCCAGCCACCCTTCCCCACCACTATCGAAAATGTACTCAGCCTATCCGAGGGCCTCACCCCCGCGATGCGTCCTCGCACCGAGGTGTCGTGGGACCTTTCGCGGAAGGGAACATTAGAATCCATCTGACCACACCAAGAGTCAAGTCATTAGAAGTTTAGACCATAGTAATAGTTGTTTGTCCTCCGTCATAAGGAGGTGGTCCTTCGAAAACGAACCATTAGACTTAGTTGGCACTCCACGTGCAAAAATCGACAAGGCTCGAAAAGGTTGATTGCAACGAAACACGAGCACATCACAAACAGAAATCATAGGTCAAGGGGTTGAGCATTATATTCGTATAATGGCCTCAGAGCATAACGTTCGAAGAACAAAATATTACGCAAAGATTGCATACGTATTACTAAATTAGCATGAAAACAATGTTTCACCTATGTAGAATAGCAATACGAGGCTTAATGTAAAATCTAATAACGGTGGAACAGAACGTATTTTATCGCATCGAGTGTTCGATTCGCATAACTTTGTCATACGAGGGCACAAAATAACTTCAGTATTAACCTGTAATATAACGTGATGAAAATCTGAATCTGGTTACGACCGCGCTGCATAGTACATGTTGTATAGCGCATAACACTACGCGGGAATTAATAATAGAGCCGCGTTCGTACTATGATTCAGGTGGGACGCGTAAAATTAGTTCAGTCTGTCGGAAGCTTTGGAAGATTTTTCATTCTTACCTCGAATATAAATCCCCTTTCAACTAAAACCCCGCGTTGCGATAGGTCCTCTGTATTTTTTCGGCTGTTTTTTTCGACAATTTATACCGTAAGATTTATGACAGCATGCGTCTCGCTGGCTCCAACCTGGCATTAAATTTTAACTGTTATTGCCGACAATTTATTCGAGGAACTGGAAATTGGGCCACCAAGATTCATTGAATCGCTTGGAAAACATTTGAATATTTGCAAAAGGAAACACCTTTCGAAATAGGAATTCACGGAGAAACATCTCGAAGTGATAATCGCTGATTTCTGTGAAACTTTGGTATACGGTAGTTGTCAAAAAAATATTCCACACGTGTTTTCTTTTTATGCCGGCAATCGTCTACAGTGAAGAAGTGAAAATCGCCCTTAAAGTTGGGGTAGTAAATATATTTGGTCTAATATCTAGTGCAAGTATAATATTAGAGATAGAGGAATAGCGTACATCGACGAAGTTTGTATTTTTCAATAGCAAATTTGAAAAATAAAAAATAGTAAATAGTTTTGATCAAATATGTTTATTACACCCCTTCAACGTGGACGATTGCCGATAGAAAGAAGTCCGTGTTGGATATTTTTTTTAGTACTACCATATAGTGTACCAAAGTTTCATCAATATCGGTGATTATCACTTCGGGATGTTCCCTTGTTAGTTTGTCGAATTGCATGATTTTTTATATAAATAAAAATGGTGGTAATTGATCGTTACGTACGGCTTCTCTAATGTAGATCTCCTCGAGTTTTCAAGATTAGCTAGGAATAATAAAGAGACAATTATTTAGATCAGTGACGAGCAACCCCTTTTTGCAGATTATCAAAATTGAAAACTCAATAATCCGTACAGACCATTTTAACTGTAACCTTAGAAAACCTAATTTGTTAATTTAAAAATTATTAATTAGATGGAATTTTTTATTTCCAACATAAGTAACAACGAATGCACTTCTTATCGAGGAAAATTGCGATTAATTGTTAAAGGAAAATATAAATTAATTGTTCTAAAATCTTTAAACATGGAAGGTTTTTATTTAATTTTAAGTGGATACGTGAAGCATATGTAATCGAAAGCAAAGAAATGCAGAACATATTCGTACATAATAGATAGGTATATTTTAACGAAGAAAAAGATTAACGCACAACTGCAAAATGCAGATGCTTTTTCAACGATGTATGTAAATTTTAAAAGTTTACGAGCCGCTACTGTCCGTACTGTTGTTTTTATCGCATTATCTATAGTGAAAACATACAGTATTTTCGAAAATTATTTCACAGATTCATGTATCGTGCTAAACACAAATCTTTGTCACTTTAGCTGATTAAATTCGTTGCTCACGGCTGATTTAGATTATTTCGTTGCAGAAGATAAAATACACATTTTGTACAATTTTTACGTTTTGAAAATTGACGAAAAAAGCTGAATATTGCATTCATATCCTTTGAAAAAATTGAAATTTTTCATTTAAACCTTTGGCTACGGCAAATTTTATTACACAACGCGCGTAGCAAATTCAAATATTCCACAACGGCCGCAAACTTTCTTTTTCAGTCGTGTCATTTTAAAATTTGTCTCACTGAATTAACGTGGAAGAGTGCACAGGATCAAATTAACGCTTGAATTAACATAGAAGTGCGCCAAAAGGCTCCAATAGTACGATACGAACGAATTTTCAAAGCGCCAATAGTAGTGAAAGGGTTAATAGTTACCCATGGAAAAAATTCCTAAATTTTCACCTACTTTTATGTACAATCTAAAAAGACATGTTCGTATATTGCTTCACACTTCCACGTTGCTATATCATCTATCAGCGTCATTTATGGAACACAGTCATTTCACTTCCTTCTTCTTTCATTTATTTTGCACCAGATGTAACCTTCGATAAGAATACAAGAAGAATGCTTTCGTATACTAGCACGGTAACAACCTCCCATTACAACTTGATCCTAGGAACGGAATCGACAGCGATCATCTATCAACGAACCCTTATTAACCACCTCCTTGGTAATAAACTACGAAGCATGATGGCTTATCTGATGTTCGGTGTGTCTTCTAGTTTTAGCACGGTCTGACTTATCGAAATCGTTCGAAGCTTCTTTCCCACCGAATTCCCTCCGAACATTTCTTCTTCTACTTTTCCGCCCGCTGTTTCCTTCCCTATCCTGAAACCATTCCTTCTCGGTCACGTTTCTTTCCCTTTCTTCTCGGACCCTGTCCTCTTTCGTTCCCCTGTAAGATCAGCGAGGAAAAGTTGTGGTGGTGCAAGCATTCGCCGACAGAGATAACAAGGAGCTGAGAGGGCCAAAATATCGGTCGTTGCTTTCTTGGCGCGTCGTTATAACCATAACGACACCTTTCGTGTCGGTACCAAGATTTGAAGACTCCTTGTAGACTGACGTCGTTCTCTTCCTTCTTCCTCTGACCCTCTTATCATCAGCACGCTGAATTCTCTACGACGATTTCCTTTCTCATGCGGATAAGTAATTTATTTTCACGATTCGTGTATCCCGAGCGAAATATTAAGGTTTAGGTCTGCTACCAAAGGATCCGTGTACAAGTAACGCACACAGAGTTGTGTTGAAATATTTATTTCGATTTGATTTCGACGAACTACCGCTTACAGGAAAAATTCGGTATCACGAAAATTTTGAAAAATGCAAGTGATGCTAATAACGAAACCATTTTTTGTTTCGACAATGAAACGGTTTTAGGGGCGAAAATACCTCTTCAAAGAAATTTTCAGTTTTCATGTCATCGTGAATATTTACCAAATCGTCAAAGATATAGGGAAAAAAGTTAAATTGAAAGTTTTGATGTTCTACATTGTGGTTGCAAAGAATTTTCGGAAATTATTTTTTTTGAAAATTAAATATTCACGATAATATGAGAATTCACAATTTCTTAGAGGGAGTGTTTCATTGCGGAAACGAAAAATCGTTTCGTAATTAGCGCCAGTTGACCACACTGGTCAGAACTGCTCTCAGACTGTTCGCGAACAGAAACAGCATCCAGTGGAACTCGGTAATGAGTTCACTGCTCAAGAAAATGTCTACTCTGCCGCATTAGAATCGTATATTACTGAAGAATCTATCGCTTATGTTTGTGTTCGCGCTTTTATTAACAATGTGCGCTTGCTGTTGGTCAGTTTCTGAGTACAAGTGTTGTTTTGGCGCGTGTGCCAGTTGCGATTCCTTCTAAGGGATTGAATTTGTTATTAAAAAATGTCGGTGTCTAAAAATGGTACTTTTCATGACAGAAAGGCCTTCCTTCGCTTAGGTCTGACACAAATTATGTCCAGACCGTAAAACAATTAGCCCAATCATGGCTACCAGAAATTCCTATTTCACGTGGACTTAAATACACTTATACACGTGTATTAACGTATTGTAATTTTGGTAATTTTTAATACACCTGTGTATTTAGAGATCTCTATTTCACGTGTATTTATCTCTTTTTTAATATCTGTTCCCGTTGTATTGTGTCGAAATTTGTTATTGTTATCTGCAAAGCCGCACGTTGTTTCCGCAAATTACTCGGGTAAGTATACTTAAATATTCAGGCATCCATTTATTATATTAAAAATTACACGAATTAAAATACACACGAAATAGAAATCTATAAAAATTGCACAAACTAAGATACGTCAATAGGAACGCGAATTTTTAATTCCCTAATGCACGTAACACACGTATCTTCGCCACATTACCAAAGCCACGATCTCTAGTGGTTACTGACCCGCGCGTTCGGTCCTCGGGACGGAACAAAGTCTGTCCCCTGCATATCACAATATTTCTCTAAATTATCATCCTCTGTATAACACAATATTTCTCTAAATTATTATCCCCGGTATAATACAATATTTCTGCGAACGAACGTATCATCTCGTTCCTCGTATTAAGCGTACATACACTTTCCGACTCTTCACAGTGTACAGTATTTCACCCTACACGTACTTTTATATCGTGCTTCTGTATTATGAAGATAATTTAATAGAAAAAAATGCAGTCTCATTTTGGAAACTTTAAAGAGACCTGGCCAAAAGCACACTGTCTACACACGTATATCTCGAACAGACAATATCAGAACCGTGTGGCAAAAGCGCATGCCGTGAGCGTAACTAAAAAGCATCGCTCGTTTGCCTGTATCTCGGTATCATTGTCAGAGGCATCGTTTCTAGCCGACAGCTATAGTTTCCCTTGCAGCATCTCGTATTGTTAAGCAGTCCACGCGTCATCTTTCGGAATAATTCACCTAGATTGGCTTAATGCCTTGTGCCTAAGTGATGAGGTTCGTCACACGTCGGTAGCCTTCGTCTCTGAAATCTGATTTGGGAAAGAGAAATAACCACGTGGAGGAGGGGTGTGTATACGACGTCGACGACGACGTCGTCGACGACAACGACAGCGACAGCGACGACTGTACCGGAATACACTACATTCGTTAAGCAACGAACGTGACTACGTAGTGGGATGCTCTTTCCCGAAAAAGAGGAAATAAAAGTGAACGTGAGAGAGTCGTGACAGAGTGGAAAAGCAACGAGACAGAGAGGCTGACAACGAAGCCACAAAATGCCCAAAGCGTGTAAAATATATAGTGTAGGTGGGCGCTGATTGGACAGGTCCGATGCACGCGGACCTAGGTAGGTACGGCTGTAACACGAAATACGTGCGTGGATCAAAGAATGCACGTTTCGACCATGCCGTTGCTTAAATGCAGCTACGTCTCGTTATAAATATGTATATGTACACGTCGGGCTAACGGAACGTATGAGAAGCAAGGATATATCGACGTCCAATTATAATCCACTCTCGTGACGCGGGATTCGGTTACTCTGACGAGTAGACACTCGTGATGGGGCTTTGCTCGTCCGCTCGTTTGCCTGTGCACTGACATAACGATGAATAATACATATTATACGGACGTGCGATAACGCGCGGCACATTTGGAATCGCCTTCAGACCAAGAAAACTATAATGCTCCGCGTTTCCGCGCTCCTCGTCTTTGTGTTTTGTCGTTTTCTCACGCTAGACAAGCTGGACGAAGATTTATCTGTTAGGTCAGCCTGAACGTTCCGGAGGTTTTAAGCCGTTCGTTTTCACAAGGACGTTGAACATTTGTGTTTCAAATAATTTCCACGATGTTCGATATACTTTTGGCAACGTATTGGAAGAGCATTAACTCCGAGCATACGCAAATCTCTGAGAGAAAGAAACTGCTGAATCTCGTTTTCGATATCCTTCTGGTTCCTAAATCGTTTAAATGTAACAAGTAAAAAACCTTGCAGATGTTACAAAAAATATCTACTGGAGAAAAGGAAAAGAAAAGTAAGAATTAATATTTGATTGGGTATCTTTGATTCCATAATTGCTTGTAAACGTTTCGGCATAGAATTAATTAAATTATTTGTCATTATATGTGTTATCTATTTTTCCCCATTCTTACACTAAAATATGTTTTAATTCGTCGTCACTTGTTATCCGGTGTTTTCCTATTTTTCGACAAAGTTCTTTAAATCAAAAACTCTGACGCTACGATATTGCAAAAAAACACCTAAATTTCTCTTTCACCTTGCAAATATAGCAATTTTGATATACCTTCCGGAAAATTTCCATCATTACTGTTACCATTATCATTATTATTACTCTCGCTAATAGTACAATTACAGATTTGTTACATTGTCCTCGTTGTCGTCCTCGTCATCATCATTATTATTATTATTATTGATGCTTCCTGATCGATTACAGTTAGATAAAATGATCACACGAGTACACGCAAGACAGGATAGATAATATTAAAGTAGGCTATCATGTTTGTCAATTTAATGCTGCCGCGATGTATGATATCCTTGATCGATGAGCTCGGGCAATATTACTTTACCTAATAACATCTGAAGATACTCGTACACAATGCCATTTAATAAACAACACGTACACACACATAGAGTACATAGTGTACAAGTTAAAAACAGAAGTTGTTTTATGCAATAATTGGAATTACTACGTGCTTTAAAAGCACGCTTTTCAGAGAACGTACGTTGTAAGGGAACAAAAGTGGAATTATGTGATATTTGTGAAAATTACAAAGGCACAATTACGCAAGTTAAGCTCTAATTTATGTGGAATTGTAACAGAAGACTGTACACGTTGAGTATACCACTTATTTGGAAAGAAATTAGACAGTATATAAAGTATGCAAAAATGTCGTTAAGATTACATGAAATTTTATCTAAAATTTCCAGTGAAATTTTTCGTTCGTAATTTGCACAATTTCACAATGAAACTATTTACAAAATAAATAAATCAATAAATTGTGAATAATTCATATCGAATAATAAATGATATTAAAGAATAAATTACATTATTTTGTATAAAAAGTCACGTTCTTCCGAAATAATTCCTCCATTTTGTAACATTTCTACTTTCTAAAAATTGTAAGAAAAAGCTGAGAGTTAACTTCCCCTATAAGAATTGAAACTTTTCATTTAGCACTATGAAAAAAATTCCCAAACCTTTACCTCTCAATGCTTTAATCACGACCTCGCTGTATCGCTTCCATCAACTGTACACGGACAAAATTTGGCAATGTTGGCGAAGAAAAACGATCGATCGTTGAAAAGTCGGATGACGATAAACGCGTTATCCAATTTTCGGCGAACTGCGCTAAGTTTCTGGCGGATTTCATTTAAATGGGTTCCGGTTGCTATTTTGATAAAAGTCTCTGGCATTGAAAGTCGCGTGGAAATGTGAAATTGCGACGGACAGAAAGAACGTAATATTACACGGTAGGATAATACAAAATGCGTGAACACGTTGAGTGCATCACGTGACGAAATAGTTCACGCTTTTAATGCATACCATTGCACTTTACTGCATTGGAATGCATAATAGCTTTGAATCCACATTAATGGCCTGGATAATGCATTTAAAGGTATTCCGGAATCGACGTAAGTCTTGGACAAAGTCGCGGCAACTTGTCTATTCCTTAATCGTTCCGGGAGAAGGTACGATTTAAAAGGGTGAAGTAAGTTGCAATCACGAAGATGGGACGCGAATACGTAAACAGAAGAGCAGCGGGTGTTCATTGTCGCAAAAGAAAAGTAGTTTCTTCGAGTTCTCTGTTCGAGGGTAGTTCATTTTAGTTATGTTCGATGCATTATTCAGAAAAAGAAGAAAACCGAGGTTACCAATCGAGATCCCCTATTACAAGGTCAATTAACTCCGGTGAAGACGGTGTATATTAATGTGATCAGTTCGAAAAGAAAAGTGAACGATTACAGTGATTTATTTATACCTGTACGATGAATAGAAGAGAAGTATTATTCTCTTGGAAAATCCTTTTTCTCGTGAAACTTAAGAAATAGAGGGAGAGTAGTTTGGGGTGTGATTAGTTGGAAAGAAAAATGGACGATTACGGAGATTTATTTATACGTGTACAACGAGTGTCAAAGAAAAGTACTGTTCTCTCGAAAGATACTTTGCTTTATAAAACTTGAGAAATAGAGAGAATAGTTTGGGATGTAATACACCCCATAAAGTTACATAAGGAATGGAGAACGGCATGTTATTTCAGAGTGAAGATAGGGAAACTTTGTGAAACATATTACA
Source organism: Habropoda laboriosa (assembly GCF_001263275.1). Classification (NCBI taxonomy): domain Eukaryota; kingdom Metazoa; phylum Arthropoda; class Insecta; order Hymenoptera; family Apidae; genus Habropoda; species Habropoda laboriosa. The sequence continues at coordinate 1,716,381 of NW_017100281.1, read as the reverse complement.
GTACTTAGTGCGTTCTAATTCACTGTGACTATATTTTTTGTGGAATATTTCCTTTTGTTATACACGAGTCGATTTTTAATATAAAAGTATTACGATAGGATTTTCGACGAAGGAAAACTTTGTGAAGTATTTTCTAGATTAAGTATGAAATAAAATTTATTTAAGCTAAATGTATGAACGAGGACATTATATTAAGCGCACTGAAATGAGGCCATCGTTTAACATTCATATTAATGTCGTATAAAATGGAAATTTCTACTGGAATCGATCAATTAATCCTATAATTTTGTTAAGCATAACGTGTCTAAATTGACTCATCTGACTTCATCCTTAACCCCTTGTCTTGTAATAACAAGTCCAACTCGTGGCACAGACTTTGATCGAGATGCGACAAAACCGGAAATTAATTTTAATTCTAACTCGTTTTAATTTGCAAGACTGAGGATTATCAGTAATTAATCTCTAATACATTAGCTTTTCTGACTAAACAAAGTACTGAAAGAATAAATAACTAACGCTTATTATTAGATGCATAGTCAGTAAAAGAAATCGTAAGCTCGAAAGTGTAAGAAAAATTGGCCAATTTTTATTAATTATTTTCTTCCATGCTAAAAGGTCTACATAATTCTTGTTTTCTACAGTTGTTTATTAACACTTTACTAATTTATTCAGACCGTTACATCAAGCAGCGGGAAATATTTAGCGAGATAGACATTTTCAAAACAATGTCTTCGACACGACTGACATGATTACATTCGTTAGAATCATCAGAAATAATAATAACTACTTTCATCTCGATCTTCAACCATTCAACCATTCGTTGAAAAATCGAGAACAAACAGAAATAGCAGTCAGTTGACAGAAAAAGTTTCATTTCAAACAAAATTGTTTTTGTTTAATTCGTTGCAAGCGTGGAAATATTGTTGACATTTTTTTCTGATAGGGATAATAAAGGAAGATACATGTAGGGTGAGTCACCTAAGGCTAGAACCTGAAATATCTTCCAAACTGTCAATTATACCGAAAAATATTTCAGACGAAAGTTGAAGCAGACATAATTCCATGTGATTAATTTTCTCGTAGACCTTTAAATCGTCTAGATCATTGTCGTTAACATTCCACTTCAAAAGCCAAGTAATTTTAAAACAGATGGACAAGAACACCACGTATGAGTCACTCAGAGCCCAAAATGTCTAACTCCATAAAATAAAATCTATCAAATGTGCTTTATTTACGAAAAATTAAGCACTAAACGTATGCTTCGATATCAACCCTTTCGCTGCGGCAGATTTTAAGTAAGTTTTTAACCACGGCTGTGAAATTTGTTATTTTGGCCGTATCGTTTTAAAAGTCGGTTTATCAAATTGAGATGGAAGTGTGTAAGGGTTTGAATGAAGTATTAAATTAAGGTGGAAGTGATTTCAATTCAAATTTCAAAACGCCTGTAGGCGGCAACAGTAACGAAAGGGTTGAAATTGGAAGAATATCGAAAAAAGGAATGAACCATTTCTGCTTTCTGAATGGCCCATCTAGTCTTCATCCAAAGAAACGCGTTTCCCACTGGTTCTTACAAATTCTAGAAAAACCGTGTTAGCCTTGCTCAACGTTTGCGCAGTATGTCGCGCTGAAGTATTCTCTTATTACCCGGTGGCCGTGTCGTAACTCCTTCACCCTTACTGCGTTGTTTGGTCGAATTCTGTATCCGCCGACCGGTTACGTCCCTTAACGGTATTTACAGTAAATCTGTAGTCAGATAAAGGCTGGGGCTGGCTTTGTTTTATCTGTATCTCCCTTTCCTTTCCTCCCTCGGTTCGTTCCTGTTTCTGTATATCCGGTTGCGTTATTCCTACACCGCCTCGCCGGTGTTTCTCTCTTTTCTCGCCGTTTCTGGCGCAGAGTGGTACGGATTAGCGGCAGTGTGTATGCGGGCCTGGGACCAATCTCGGTGGAAATTCAAGGCGAGAGATCTTGGATCGGCTTTGGCGGGCGTGGAAATTGCAGTGACGTAATCAGGCTTGTCCCTCGACCCACGGCTGGTTATATAGCCGCTGCCAGTCGCTCTCTCTCTCCACCCCCGGAAGCCTATCCGTGTTTTCTCTCGCCTTCTTTTCCCCCTTTTGCGCCGTTACGTTTATCGCCGCGTTTGTTAGCGGCTACGCTACTTTCGGGGAGCAACCGGCATGTCGAAGGACTGTCACCCAGCCTAACACAGCTCAACGTGTCATCTCGACCGATAAAGGCGCCGATGTTGTGAGTTCCCTGAGAAAGATGCTTGGGTTAGGTCGAACAGCCGAGTTGCAAGAGCGTGGCTGAAATAATAAGATTGTCTTTTTTCTAAAAAGGACTTGGCGTAGACCGAAACTCAAGGATTTTGAGCTGGAATTCTCTTCTGTATTGCAGAGCGAGGTAGCTTAGTAAAAATTTCGGATGAGTAGCCTATCGATCCATTCACAAATTAGTTATAATTGTTACTGTGGCGGTTGTCACTGGCAACATGTACTTGTTAGAGCACTTCTGCAAAACCTTTTTCTGTTCTTTTACGCAAATTTTTTATTTTCCTATTTCTCTAGATTTTCAAATTCGTTCTTTTGTCTCTTCACTTTTAGGAATCTTACCTTCGTCCTCGAGTAGCCTAAAAGGCATACGTGTGGCCTTCAGGCTTGCAGGAGGTCCTGTTTTCTAGGAATTTCCCTTTTTCAGCACTTTCTATACTTTCATCTTTATCTGTCTCTACTTCTGTCTTTCCGTCCTCCTTTCATGTAAAAACCTATATAGAAGATTTCAATAGCCTTTACCACTGCTGAATCTATGTATGTCGGGTCGCTTCATGATTGTTATATCGCGATTTAGGGTGTCACATTGTAGGTATTTTAAATTGTTAAGCCTATCTTGTCTAATTGTTCCATTAGGTGTAGAAATGAATTCTTTCCAACTGGATTCACGTAATTTATTCAAAGCCACCCAGTTTCTATCGCGATGGTATTTGCAAGCTTCCAGAAAGATGGCAAAAGGTCGTCAACAGTAATGAAAACTATTTCGATGATTGATCTATTTTCATTTTTTTTTAATAAAACTTTGATTATACCCAAAAGTCGGAGAGAATTCATTTCTACACCTAATATTTATCTTCAAGTTTGTTCTCACATAAATTGAGGTTAAGTAAAATCCCTTTATTCAATTCCTCACATACCTCACTTACAGTTAGTTATCCTGTAACTAAGGACCATAGAAACTCTCTCCCACCAAACAGCAATAATACAAAAATCTCCCCAGAATAACAGGGCAGTGTTCTTTCTATCCTGGCGATCAAGTAACTTGCTTGTTTCTGTACGTCACGAGCAATCATTGTATCCGATGCTACACTCTCGAAACGTGTGAAATATATTAGCAAATCTAGGTCTTTAACGACCCAAGTGAATTTTCACTCCAGTGTTTCCTCGAAACGAATTTTCACGTTTATTCAAAAAGTTTTCAACATTTGACTTAACCTACAATTGTGTAATACAACAGAGACTTCGACAAGTACTCCAGAAATTTTTCAGATTTTTTCAGCGTTTAAAACAGTAAAGAAATTAGACTCGGACACGAGCGACCCAGTTCGCCTACGGAGTGTGAAAAACTATGTTTGCCCACGTAGGGTTAATAACGACAAATCGATGTTAACGTTTCCGCCACCCTGGTTCCGAGAAAAAAGTCCAACGTCAATTTCTTCCTCCTTTTAATTCTCCTTCTTTCCTTACCTCTATCACGTTCGACTGGAGTGCGTTTTAAGAGCGCGAAGGGGGCCGGTGCCGGTTGCCACTGGTATTGGCTTGGCTGGCCGCGATGCAAATGCAAAATAGCTCGCGCAGACTGGCTCCAGGCGGTACGGTGACGTGAATCGCGTGACTTCGTGCTAGTTCTCTCGGTGTTACGCGCGTTCGCGAGAAAATCGGCCGAATGAACCGCCCAGGGAACCGAAGCTTTCTCGGTGACTTGGTCTGGACTCTTTTCATTCTCTGTCACTTTCCCGTGAAAGACCAGCCAGCACGTTTACAGCCTTGAGACGCAGTTGTCTACTGATATTTACGTCTACAGCGCCTACGAACGAGCATTATGGGGACAACGCACGCAACACTACTGGAACACGCGGCATCATAAGGATAATGATGCCTCGCGAGGTATACTGATACAAGAGATGCTCATTTGCCGCATGTATCTACGCGGCAAGTATCTACATGGTCTTGGTTCTTTGTGAAGCTTCCAGTGACATAGGTCGTAGGTCTTCCTGGAAGGAGGTTAATAGTAAACGGAGTTGAGTGATTTCTTCCATAATATTGGATCATCCTGAGAGATCTCGCGGTTTTAAGCTCTTCCTTTTGAAAAAAAAGAACATAACTCTGCTGAAATTAAACAGTTTTATTTAAAATAATTTCTATAACTTTTGATACACTTTCGCCAAGGTATCACAAGAGCGTTGATTCCGCGTACATAAAAATTTGAATCTCTAAAGGAAAGAAAGGCGAAAATGAATCTCCTCGATTCAAACCTAGTTTACTCTCGAAAAATCATGCTCACAATTTAGTTGTCTACTTCGGAATTAATTTACTAGAGTTTTTTAAGACCGGATACTATCACATCACTGTAGAGACATACATAGGACGAATTAGAAGTCGTCTATCAAAAGTTGAAGGTGCAGCAACCAGCCCTATTCCACAGAAAAGGCCTTATCATTTTTTCATTTGATTAAAAATAATAAATATGACTGTAAAAGTTCGTGAAACGTTCGATATTATGTGCAATGTTTCAAGATCCCAGTTTTTGCTAACTTTGTGTTTGTCCAATTTTGATTGAAAATTTTTCGATTTCAACAGTTCAAACCTGACGCATATAAAACACAAACAATTTCTCCTTCATCTGAGATTAATTGGATACAAAAATAAGAACGACTCGAATTTTCGTAGGCGAAATTAGGTGCACTTGCACTAGGTATAAAGTCAAATAAATTAACAGTTTGCCAAGTAAACGCTTTATTGGGCCAATTGTGACATTGATATAAAAGGTATTCAATTTTAATCTATCGGTACAAGTATTTCGAAAGAAATATAGATAAATGCTCTGTACAAGGAAAAATTCTGAATGAAATTCGTGGCAAAAGGTTACAGGGTGCGGCCGATAGTATTATACAAGCGGCCATGAAGTGATTCATTATGCAATAATTAATAAAAAATGTAGAACAGAATTTTTTCATTCTTGGCAACAAATTTTCAAACTTGATTCGAACGAACAAATTTTATGCTACATTTTTTATTTATTTTTGCACGAAGAATCACCTCTAGCCTGTTTGCACGATACTTTGGAGCACACCCTGTATATCAGTATTAAGTCTAAATCGATGACACTTGCAACAACGTTTATACTGCAATTTAAAAAATTTCACTGCTTCATTTCGCAGATTTTTCAACCAAGTCCTATACAAAATAGTACGATTGAATTCGTCTCATTACTTCCTATCAATCTATAGATAAAAATAAACTTTAACTTCCTTTAAAAAAACCAAGTGATCTTCACTTTTGAAATTTTATAACCAAGCTTCTATGCATTTCTTCTGAAAAGCTTAGTTGTTTATTAACTTATATCTGCGAGGAGATAAAAAGTCATAAGGCTCGAAGAACTTTGTCTCTTTTGTCTCTCAATAGTGATTTACATATCATAAACTCATGAGAGCAGCAAACGTCAAACTGAAACTTGCGATCGTGGGACGGTTTCCCAATTTAAAGACGCGCACAATGTTCCTTCGTAGTGTAGCTGCTCGTCTCATGTAGCAGACTTGTAGAGGGCGTATGTAAAATTCAAAGGACGTCGAAAAGTTTCTTGTTAACATTCTCACGCTTTCGCTTCTACCGACGATCCTCAAAGATTGTTTTAGACGTGAAAATAGTAATACTTCCAGCGACATTAAATTTACTTTAAGGACGAAATTATCATATTGTATTACAGGGAATGAGAAATTCTAACGCAAATCGCTAAACTCCGGATTTTCACTGGACATGTTTAAGTCGGCGCGAAAGAAAATTATTGGAAATCTTTCTTGTATGCAACGAATGCATTTTTAAATGAAGAATATCGAAGTTTTGAAGGTATTTTTAAGAAGTGCCAGTTTGGAACTCTCAGGGTATTTCGGTTACTTAGGTTGAATTGAGTTCATCTTTTTTTATGAAATTTCTTTTAGAAAGCACTCGAATGTATAATTGACATTTGCCAAGATTGTTATGACTGATAAATAATATTTTCTTTTATTTAATTTACTGTAATTTCTATTCCTGTTAGGAAAATTTTTATTTAAATTGACGAGCAACCTTAAATTGAATTTAAATTAACATTTAGGTATTCCTGTTCAAATATTTTTTATCAATAATCAAAGATTCAATATATAAATTATAATAATTTAAATATTTGAGTAAATAATCTTCACATTATTTTGGAAGGTGATTTAAAAGTGAATTTATTTAAATTGAAATTAATTTTATTAGGTGTACAAGTTTCCTGTCGATTTCATTTTCAAGTTTAATATTCAACGATGTATTTGTCCTTTTGTACTGTAATTAATGATTTGAATTAATGAGCGCAGTTAGGCGTTATCATGCAAAAGAATCGAACCGTTTCTTTTGATTAATACTGGACAAATAACCAGCAACTTTCGATGCATTTCGTTAAGTTCATTGCAGCCCTTATTTTCCACAATCATTTCTCCGTCTCTCAAAAAATTATACTCAATAATTCCATGAATAGGTCACAAAACAGAGATAGCATTATCTTTTTCGAATGTGCCTTAGGTTTTGGAAATTGTCTAAGGTGGTTCGTTAAGATCCAACAAATGCCCAAATCTTTTCCGATTCTCACGAAGTACCTAATTCCCATCGCAGGTGACAATTCCTTCGAAGAAAAGTGTGTTTAATGTTCCGCAGGATATGGGAAGAGCAGATGGATGCACAAAGCATCCCCTGATTATCATCGGGACAGGTCGTGCGGGACCCACTTATACATTTTCTTTGCTTCTCTATTTTTTCTAGATGGCGTAAATAAATCAGGTGTAAAATGGTATATCGATCGTAACGATTCCTATTTTGATTAAATATGCTAACTTCCAGCGAATTTACGATTATTTAAATTCAACAGAACTTACCGAACGACCTAATACTTGGAAAAAATGAGCGATTGATAGAACTAGCGTCGATGAGATCTAGCGCTCTTTTCTTCTTCAATCCAAGGAATTCCGCGCTTTCCTTTTGTCCAAAGTCGACATTCCGCGCGGAAGTTATGGCGGAAGGCAAGGCGTGGTACCGATTGAGTTTCCTTTTTTCTGCAATTAAACTCCCCTTGTTTCCATTCCCTGCTGGGGACCATTAAGGTGTGGTGCGACTTAAGCACACACTTATATTCCATTCTCCCTTCTTCTTTCCCCACCTTCCTCCTTTCCTCTCTCTCTCTCTCTGTTTCTTTCTCTCCTTCTTCTTCTTTTTTTTTGTGTTCGTTTCTCGTCGAAGGAAACATCGATCTGCATTTATTAAGATGTGATTTGCATTGAAAGCATAGGTTCTTATAGAGCTGTTGCAATATCGAAGCTTCCTCCCGTCCGCCTCGCCCTTCCTTCTTCTTCTTTCTCTGACACTCTCTAATACCGTTCCTGTAACGCTTGATTGTTGAATGCGAGCATGGTGCTGCGAATGAGTTGAACAGTTCTGTATAACACGAACGAATTGTATGGATTACAATTGAACGGAAGAAACTTGACGAGAAATTAATACCGTGTATTTAGGGTTGTTTAATTTCGACGTTATTTGACTGTCAGAATAATTTGTTTACTCGGTTTACTTGCGTTCTTTGTATTTTACCGTTGAAAAGTGTCCAGTGGTGTGGCGAAAATTGCACGATATTTTGCGGTCAATATTTTCATACAGCAATTTTGTTTTATCGTCCGATTGGTTCGCGCTTATGTATGAGGGCATTCATCTGCTTTGGAACAAAAGAGCTGATTCTTTCTGTGCTTTTGTAATTAACAATGTATTCTTTTCACTATAGAAATTTTCGAAAGTTGGGAGAAAATGTATTTGGGAGATCCGTTTTGTAAAAAAAATAGTATGTTGCATAAAAAGTATTTATTCGTGGTGGCAACCTCTGTAATTCTGTCCAAATTTCGTTTACATTGTGTTATTCCTTGCGAAAATACGTCAATTATGTAATAAAATAAGTACACATTTAGTAGTTAGGATTGATAATTGTTATTTCAGCGAATTCGTATTTCATTAGAATTACATGTTTAATCTTCCTTGCACGATACAAGGTATCCACGTCGCAGAAAGATGATCACAAAGCCGACGAATCGAAGTGGAAAGGATTGAAACACAGGAGGTCTGACATTTGGGGGCATCGTAAACGGCTTTTTAATATTCTACAAACTGAGTGAATATCGATGAGATTCTCGACGGGGTCTTACAATATTCAGGTTAAGGGGATTTGATCTTGTAGGCAACTTAAAGTCGTTCTAAAGAAATACAGTCTTCTAAGCGTAAGATGGATTCTTATCTTGGAAAATAGAGAGGAACGATCCTTGGATCACGGATGCTCCTTCGCTCGGTGTTTTGCAATATTCTTATCACAATGGAAGCAAGAGATACGATTTCTGGATTTCAAGCCAGCTTGTTTTCTTTCTGGATATCTTGTAATTCTGTGCAATCGAATATCGTCGTAACGATAATATTATTTCGAATGAAATTAACGAATATATATGGAAAATGTTTGTTTTTAATAAATTGACGAAACATGCGAGAAGTGATAAAATTTTAATTGTTAATGTTGAAAATTCTGCTTGATATAAATTCATGATTAATATGAAAATTTATATTCAATTTGAATATTGAAATAAAATTAATGTTTATTAGATATTATTATTATCATAACCAAACACCTTTATAATTATAAACCAAAACGCCAAGCAACAGGTAGAAAGGGGGCGAAGTCGGAAAAAACCCATGAAGCGACGCTCGACTGTAGGCCCTTTTCCTGACCATTGATTGGTCGGAAGCAAGGTGCCAAAACTAGTATAAAACCGACGTACCTGTACAAGATCGACAGATAGTCTAAAACCATACACCTAGAACGACACCCGTTCGAACTAAACATTAAATAAAACGACATCAAACACATTTCTGGAATTTTTCGCCTTTTACCAACCCGAAACGAAGGCGACCTCAACCGTTACGGCCCGTTCTGTAACAGCTTTTCTATTTTTTCTTTCAATAGATGTTTAATATTGATGTAATTAAAATAACCTTTAAAAATAGGATATTCAAAAAAAATTGAAAACGACCATATGAGATAAAGTTAAAGCTAATTGAAATATATTTCAACAGTGGAATAAGAAAAAGTAGTTTCAGTTTAACAAATAATTGTGTCCGAAATTTAACAGTTATAAACAACCTTCTTTGAAATAGTATTGTAAATACATATGGAATAAGGATAAGCAAACACAAGTTTGTAGTATCCAAGTTTCACCATTTTCTTAAGTAATTATTTAATAATTGAATATAATAGTTGGGTATTTAAAAAAAACGTTTAAATTGGAATAGTACTCTTTCAGTGCTTAATATTTAAGTGGCACGATGACAAAAACACAGGGTGATCTAAAAATCTCGAAAGGATTTATAAATGTTTGTAATTTTCTTTAAATTTTTTATTACACATATCTACAGTCTTCGTTCTGAAATTTAAGTATGACAAAATTTAGGACAGAACAGAATCTTTTCGTCACTTTTGTCCCACACTGTACCTACATCATCCCATTTGAAGTAAAGTTACAGTGACTTTGAAATGCTGAAAAACGTAATCTTAAAAATGTTTGCCCATATATATTTTTCATGTGAAAGGTAACGGAAATATTGAAGATGCTGAAATTAGTCAAGACACCTTAGAATATATAAAATTATATTCAGGCATTAGAGATGATTTCGAAATTCGACAACATTTTCAAAAATCAGCACTTTTTTCAAATGAAATCGAATAGGAAACATCCTGCATAGTGTAGTAGGCACCTTAAAGAATAGCTAAATATTTATAAAAACAAAATTTTTCTTTTAGAGTTTGGGACTGTCAGTCATTTTTCTTAACAAAATTCGCACAGCTAAAAGTACATACAAGTTCAATAGTAATTTATACGTTGAATAAAATTAAGTAGCTAATAATTTGAAGACGTTTCATATCCATCGTGTCTTTCATTATTCTTCGAAGACAAGACATTGACCATGTATTATGGCAATGCCCGCTATTACCACCCTCGTCAGAAAATTACATAAAATGAACTACTCTCTTGCATTGTCACACAAACCTTATACTCTGGAAATCCACGGTAGAGATATGTCTAAAAAACATGGCAAACAAGTTGCTCTAAATAAAATAAAATTATTCTTCGAAGCGAAGGTGGGCATTCCTTTGTAATATGTGAAACAGAGTGACGTATAGATTCTGA
>NW_017100281.1:1704009-1705832 GCF_001263275.1 Habropoda laboriosa | reverse complement strand
AAGTTTGAAATTTTCTTTGTCGCAGTTAACTGTCACGGCATGTTAAATGAAATGTATAGGAACAAAAATGTAATTTAACCTTTATTAAAGATCATCCTCGCGTTTTGTATCGTGACAATTTTCAGAAAGGAAATTTAATATCTGTAGGATGTACGCTCACGCGAGGGATGTCTACTAAAAAGTGGAAGATGAAAACTTTTCGAACTGTTATACGTATGCAATGCTTCAAATTTTTCGGAAGTTTCGCAGTTACCTCTGTGTTTCTTAGATTATAGAGGGTGGAACAGTCCACATAATTATCTTTTCTATATAGCTATGGTGGTGTGAGAATATTTGTGAGAAAATGGAACAAGAATTTTAAGGTCCAAGGCCATTTCAAACCAGCATAATTAACCTTGAAAAAGAAGTAGACAAAAATGGTGTTTGTAAAAAAATTTTTCTTCCATCTTATTCACCCTTCGAAACCATTTGAATTACGCATAAAGATGTTTTGGTACCACGATAGTTAGAGAAGAAAATTATATATAATATATGTATCCTGTTTTAATTGAAATTAAATATTCAGTAAATCTTGTGGCTGAATATTTTTCTGAATGAAAATAACAGAGTGAAAAGTTTCTGTTTAAAAAAAATGAATTGCAAAAGTTATATTATGAAGCAAAAAATGAAATACTGCTCTATTGAACAATATTCTTATGTGCTTCCATACAAATAAATTTCAAATTTTATACAAAAGATTTCGATACCAATGTTTTAAAATTAAAATTACAGTCTTCGTTAATACATGAATACTATGTATAGAACGTACACATATAACGAAAGCAATAATATAACATGCGGTAAAATAATATCCACGATCTTCTCGACATCGTAATAATCGAAATCAATTCCATTCAATCCATTCGATCCCATGAAAATTGATAGAAACTTCAGACTTTCTTCTTATTCTCAATACAAATACGATCCATCCTACTATTATTAGGTGTACAAATGAATTCGGTGCCCTTTTTCATATTCCAAACAGAAGGCAAAGATACTTCCTTTTATGCTTGAATTTATCAAAATGAAAGTATCTTTCCATCGACAGACAACAATTGAGCGTAAGACCCACCTTACGCGACAACCTGGGGGACTGCAAATCGATTCAGAACTTACTGAACTACTTAAAGCATACCAAATTGTATAATAAACTGTGAACCATAAATGTGATTGATGTGACTTTAAATAACCAATTAAAAAAAAAGAAGTATCTTATTTCCCGAAATTTCGCCTCCTATTCAAAATAGCATTCCATCTGAACCGTTATACTATCTATTATTCAAAACATTTTTCAAATATTTTTCGTCTGAATTTCACGCAGCTCGGTGTACCAGTCTCAGAACAGTTTAGACGTCCCAAAAGAAATTAACGGCAGATTAATTCCAGGGTAACCGCACTTGGACGTTTCGATCCTCGCGAAATAAGACACAGCCGCCGGGAGGCAGGAAGCCAATAAAATTGCACGGTGTCTCCCGTGTGGCAGTCGTCCGAAAACATTTCGGCAAGCCCGTCTAATAATTTTTCTCTCACGTCGGGACGTGTTCCCGGGGTAAGATACTCTCGCCTAGCGACCACAGGCGAACGACGACGGTAATGACGTGATCCTTAACAAAGAGGAGGAGAGGTTTCTTCTCGCGCGTGTGGCCGGCCGGGGAAAAGAAAATCCAACAGATCGATTGTTAGACCGCAGGCTCTTAGAAGTTTAACTAGGGCGTGTATAAACTCAGCTCACGCAGTCGTCAAGCCGCACAGCGAACCGCCACAATGAATAAAAGATGCCACTG
>NW_017100281.1:1679878-1703984 GCF_001263275.1 Habropoda laboriosa | reverse complement strand
CATCTATCCTCGACTCGATCCCCCAAGGGGCGATCCTTCATACTCCAGAAATATCGGACGCTTCGATTTTTCGATTGCGCGCCCGCCGCCCCCGGTTCAACTGAAAATCGTATGCTCAAGAGAACTCCCCGGCAACAATTCGAACTTTTCTAAACGAGTTACATCCTCCTTTAATGAGGAAACGAACTTTTTTAATGAGAAGCGCACTCTCCCTTTTCCATCCTCCTCCTCTTCGCCCCCTTTGCACCCTCCTCATCCCCCAGCCGACCCTTCGCCGATTTCACTCCGACAATCGTTTTTGTTATCGGGGCATTCTTTTGGGTTTCACCGGTAAACGAAGTGGCAGAATTTCGTACGGTGATTTCCAATTATCGTTGAAACTGTCCCAACAGCTACACACTTTCAATCGATTTTGTTTCACCGTCGATATCATAGTTTGATAACTGTCGCGGCGGTTATCGTTCATTCATCTTGCATCGAAGACGGTGATAGTTTGCGGGAGATAAATAGTATTGTAAAATCGACGGAGCATTTGTGAAATATGAGATTGTTGGTTACGATCGATGATATATTTTTCTTTGTGTTTTTTTTTTTAGCAAAAGAGAAGGAATTGAAAGACGAATTATACATCGGCTGGAGAAATTAATGTATGGTGTTTAGATTTATGTCAATACGAATGTTCAGGTAAATCACTGCGAAATACGATTGGTTGTATTGTTCTTCAAGGAAGTTATCGCTTTTTGCGTATTATTTTGATCGAATGTGTTGTATACCTTGATAAAAGATATAGAAATGTTTTCGTCATTCGGCCATTTGAAATATTTCGTTCGAGTTGTTTAAAAAATCGTGGATATGTTTAGAAGTGTGGAAAAATCGTACACTTTAGGCTTTTGATAAGGATATACCTTGAAATGAAGAAAATCTCTGATTATACGTCGTTCAAAATAAGAGTAACCTCGCTCTCGGACCGATTCTCGTCCGTTCTGCGCATAGACAGAGAGCGCAGCAGAGGGTGAAACGGAGAAAAACGTAGGTGGTTAAGTGGGGGTTTGGACGTTCCAGTGGTTCTAACCCTGCCTTAGGCACGTCCCATGCGCGAAGCGAGGTTACTCTTATTTTGAACAGAGTATAGTCGGGTCGATTTAAAATGGGCCTAAATTAAATGCCCTTATATCATACTGGGGTAAATTTTCTGTATTTTTTGCGAATGTGGGGTAATTTCTTATGTGTTCACGTAGTACTTAATAAACTGAGTAACTTATGCGTGAAACGTTTTTCAAAATTTCGCACGTAAGGAAAGTTATAACGGTTTGAATTATCTGTAGAAGGACTCTAATTTCGGTGCATAAATTTGTATGTGTCACATTTGTTGACCTTAGTCACGTGTTGACATTGTTGGTAATCAAGAGAAAAGCAAGAGTGCTCGAAAAAATTTATTTAGTTTAATAAACCGAAGCTATGAGTTCTGGTGCAAACAATTCAGACCGATGTAACATTTGACACCTGCAAAATTTTGGAAAACGTTTCAAGCAAAAGTTACATATTTTGTTAAAGACTATGTAAAAATTTATCCTCCATTTACAAAATTTAAGTTACCCTTCGGATTGTAACAAGTTTGGCGAAACACCCTATATATACGAAGCAGTTTGAAAATAGTTAGGGAAGTAAATAAAATTTTAATGACATTTTATTTTCGTAAAAAGAATTTTTGTAAGAGACGTCCCACTTCGAGCGATATTTTCAAGCAGAGACAAATCTATCTTCCGTCTGTTGCGTTCTTGTTTTCTCATTGAGTTAGATTCAGTAATCGTGTATAGAATTTACTTCATCTTTTACAACACAAAACAATATTTTTCAAACACATGTTTCAATTTGTCAATTTTCCGAACTTACGATACCGGTGAAACGTCAACTCTTACGTATCATATCACATTTATACATCATTTATGAATTTTGCTTATGATTCAACAATTTTCTCAGCTCGATTCGGAAAGTAATATTTCAACACATTATACCTATTTGAGAACAAACGGTAAAGAAAATGATGAAAAAGGTAAATATTTAATCCTATAGTAATCGAGTACAATGATCGAAATTCCTTGCCAATTTCAATTGGAATTTGTACAATTCATGATCAGCATGTTATTCGTTCCAGTGGATCTATGCTGTCAACGTAGTTAAAATTTCTCGAAACTGGTGCGACCTGTTTGTAAATTAAATTATCGAATCGTAACAAATTCGAGCATGCAAGAGCTTGATGCGTAAAACAGTGTGGTACTCTGTTCGCTATTATTTGAAGCGAAACGAGATAGGTTTTGTCAATGACTTTTTTTTTCGCCCAAAAAATAACACGCGAATTCTGTTACTTTCCGGTCAGAAAATTTTACATGCATTTTGCAAAGAAAAGAAGCACGCGAAATCTGAATGCATATTCACTGGCGTGCCATTCTGTACAGTATAGCTTTACAAATAAAATTGACGTACCAAACAATTTTTGTAAGAACTTCTTTTCGATAGTTTCTGTTCCTTCTGAGATATTCCATCGTGTTCAGTTGAAAAAGACACCCGGTATGTATGTATGTACAATAACTATCTGGTGTATTTTCTTTGCGTAAAGATCCGTCTTATTTCCATGGATTCTTACAATTCGTGACGTAGACTACATTCTCGTTAATCTTAGTAAATAGTTTATGAAAAATTGGAAAACAGGGGTCGAGTAGCTTGACCTGGAGCATTTATCATTTTCAACTACTTTCGTAGAAAGACGAAAACAGCATTTCTATTCGCGTGTGCTGGAGTACAGGCAAGTCATGTGTAAACACTGTTTAGGTGTTTTGTGCAAATGATGTTCATGTAAGACTTAATCTAAATTGTTTCCCATTCTCTTCAAAAATTAGATTCATATCGATACAGATAAGTGTATACATGTGTACAAGTGTATACAGAGTCACGAAACTGCACACGTTAGTGTAGTATCGAAAATTCTCGTGAGAAACAAAGGTGCAATAAACAGCAGAGCCCGAGCCGCGAACCAGACCCTTCGCGGGGGGCCTCAGTGACGCACGAGGCCCACCGACGCGTCAGTGCTTTCTAGAAAATCCGAAATGGGGGTGTGTACTGGGAGTGATGGACAAGTATGAAAGCTGTGTGTAGTGGGAGAAAACGGAGGCATGGAAGGAAATGATTTAGTATAAATAGAGAGGGTGACGAATGAAAGAAAAGTTGTCGGTGTGAAAATTATCGTCGTCGTCGTTGCGTAGAGTGTGTCTCGTAAGGAGTCAAAATTGTAGAATTAGAAATATAAATAGATGTTTATTAACAAAAATATACGAATAACTATAATATATGCGACTTTGACCCACGCCTCTCGACTTTACCAACAACACTGTCTTTCCATCCCTCGCACGCCATACTTCATAGTCAGTCCGTTCGTGGGCCTCTCCCGTTGGGCCTGGCTTTCGTGGCTCGTCGCCCGCTTTCTCTTTTATGCTCGCCAGATTTTCTTAAAACTACGCTTTCTTAAAATTAAGACACTATAAAATTATATTATATTAACTTTCAGTCATTTACTGTAATAATTATCATTCATGTAAATATATTAAACAAATACTATCTGAAAAAGAAACCTACAAAGATACCACATTAGTACACAAATAATTACGTTATATAGTAAAAATGACAAGCAGCTAACAGTCCTTCGTACTTAATTCGCGAATCTTTTCAAACCACCCTGGTATCAATAAATTATTCCAATCACTCGGGAACTTTTATAGGTAGACGAGCGATCGTGCGGCGATCGAACACAGATTAATAACCTGATTGATTTGTCTAGCAGGAAGAAAAGCCCTGAATCGACGTCTCCGCGTTTTTATCTGCCGCGTGTTGATATTCCACGAGAAAAAAAAAAAGGAAAAAAACAGCGCAGAAGAAAGGGGTTTGGCTAGGGAGTGAGGAGTCGGCGAACGGGAGAGAAGCGGTGTAAAAGGTGGAAAATGGCAATGGCACAGGTCGATTGGGAGAAGGGTGAAACCAATAAAATCAAACGTAGCTAATTCGTTTAATAGCCGTGACCCAAAGCTAGTTATTTATTTAGAGGGGTATCGAGCAGGCCGAGGGCAGGATTTTGGCCTTGGGCAAGTTAACTGATGATCCGCAGTCACGTTCATGCAAACACGATTACCGCGCCGATTTAATCCGCCGGATCCTCCGAGGAATCTTTCATGCTTGCTTAGCTGTTCCTTCGATAGCTGAATTACTATGGCTCAAGTTCCTACCACGAAGTCGAAGAAAAAGAGGGACAAATGAGGCGGATGAGGAAAAGTAGGCTCCTTTGCGACACTTCAATCTATTGCAACAAGATCGACGAGGAATCTAAGAATTTGAGAGGAAAAGGTTAATAATCTGACTTATAGGGATGTTCTAGCCTTTTCTTTTTATACTTTCTGAAAATTTAGGTTTTCGAAATTATGCCTGTGGAAGTATTTTCTCGAATTCGTAAAAGTAGCGAAGTTATAGACATTTAAAGTGTCTTTCGGCGTGCAACCAGCTTTGAGTGATGAAATTTTGGGCAATTGATTAGTTTTTAAACTGAAATTTAACCAAAAATTAAACCAATCTACGAAAATTCGTAGATGTTTAGGAGCGGAAGTATGAAATAATAACGAATCGGTAAATTCGTTGATTTGAATTTTCGCTCGAAAACATATGCATGCATTCAGAAGCATCATCCGTCGAAATCGCCATGTTTTTAGCTGACAATATAGTATTCTCAACGAGGGATTTTCATCAATTCTGCATGTTTTTTTCTGTATTGGGAGTAATTATTGTCCAGCAAGCAGAGGTGTACGTAAATTCCCGACATGAGAAAAAAAATCAGCTGAGCAGGACCTTTTTGAACGAGAGGAAAGTCCTGGGCTGACAGAATAGTCGAAAGTATAACCATTTTCATTAAACTGATATGAAAGCCTTAAACGCGTTTTTCTCAAAACCTTATTTTTTGAAATGTCTGTCACGATATCTCAAGTTTTAGTTGACTGATTAAATCCAAAATTTTGCATACACCTTCAGTAGATGTGCCATTATCGCAGGAACCAGAAATACCAAAAAAGTATTATTTTTCCTGATTTTATAGCCCACAAAACATAAAACAAAAAATAGAGAAACTCAGTATTGAAACATCAAAGTTCCCATATTTTTTTATCCTGGTCTGCACCATAGCCACACTCAGTTCCCATATTTTTTTATCCTGGTCTGCACCATAGCCACACTCATATTAATTAAGAATTTTTTTTATGCTTTTTTTTAAAGGGACCGTACTAAATAACATATAACCCAGTCAATTTTGATTATTTTCACTTAAAAAAAAATGGCAAATATTCTTAAAACATAAATAAATACGTGTGCAAAGAATCGAAGCTGAAAAGTGTCACGGTTCCTCTTTAAAAAAATCTCCAAGAAGACCTAGAAAATGACACTCTAAACTGGAATACTCCCTTAACAGTGGCAAAACAAAGGAAACGAAAACTGAAAATCTGAAGAAGTTGGAGAGGAGAAAGTTTGTGTGTGAATAGAAAAAGGTTTTCGACAGTGCTCTGGTAAGAGTGTGTCGACAGTGACGTAACCGGCACACAAGTCTAGACTCTCATCTGTAGTCCGCGAATCAGTGCAACCCTTAAAAGCATCTTGGGAACTATAACTAGAACCGTACAGCTTGGGTAATCAGTCTCCCACAGGCTGACATGCAAGTAATAGAGACGATTGTGCGTGTCTCTGTTTGATCGTGCTACATAAATCTTCGTGACGTGTCGCGAGACACGGGGTGTCGCCGTTTAACTTGACCATCCCGAACCTCCTCGTTGCAATTGATGATGGGGAAAATGTTTGTTTTACGGGGGGTAAATATTATGATTCACCGAGAAATCTTCCACCGAGTTCGTATTTCTTCACAACATTTCACACACACACACATACACACCACGGGTTTTCTCGTTTAACGTAACTGTGGAGCTACATATTTTTAATATTATTATACTCGAGGATCGACAAAAGTTCAACGATCTACGCTCACTCGAGAAAGTCTGCGCGCACCTCGTTAAAATTTATTTAGCGCTGTATAATTTCGACAGAGATGGTAGTAGATAAATAATATTTATTTAAAAACTTTAAAATGAAAAGTTTTCCATCGAGTCGATTATTTTCTTTAAAAAATATATTGCAGTAATACATGATCCAGTGTATATCGTAACATGTACTGTCGGTACGAAGAAAAATGATTTACACTCATTTGTTAACAATTACACTAAGTAAACAGAATAATGTGACAGAAATGAGGCGAAAAAGATTTTAGTACAGTATCTGAGAATTTAGTAAAATGTTTACAAACAAGGCTCTAAAGGAAAATACAGGGTAGTTTCTTGTTTACAAGCAAGTAGAAAAGACGTGAGGGTGTTCGTCCGCAATGGAGGTTCAGCGATGCTAATAAATAATATAGGGATTATATAAACAAGGGATAACAAAGCCCTTATGAAAAGTTTTTCATCGAGTCAATTATTTTCTTTAAAAAATATGACAAAGTTAGCCGTGGTCTAACTCTTTAATTGCAGTAATAAATGATCCAGTGTATATCGTTAAGAAATAAACAAACTTTTTTTTGATAATGTTTTTTATTAACGAACCAAGTGTTAGTTACGGCCAAGTAAATATGCATAATACACGTCAATAGTTTGCTGAGATTCCGAAGTGGCTTCGACAAACACAAAGGCAGCATCTCTACAGCGTAAACACAATGCACAGCATTCTTGAATATCGTATTATTGAACAATTTTTCATCGGTTGCACGTTGAATGGACAAAAATATGAAAAAATTTGGATCTCTCTATTACTGGTACTATCGGAGAAGAGAGTTCTTTTAGTTGAAAAACATCGAATGTAGCGTCAATGTGACGGATATCCTTTTCAAAATGCGTTTCGTGTCTGTGAAGTTTTAAATGAAAAGTTGAATCGGACGTGATGTAAACATTCGGCGATCCAGCGCGTTCCTAATTTTACACCGCCAGAGTTTTTCCCAGGAGAGTTGTTAGAATAGTCATTTACAACGATATTTCTACAAGGTTGAAAATTATCGAGTAAAGTATCTGTTCACATTGTTCTTTGAAAAATACGTCGATGTTAGGGGATATTATTTTGAGCATTCGCTGAAATAAAGTGTCTCCACAGTTATTTCTGCTGTAACTTCGTTCGTTCGCGTAATCCGACTTCAAGATTTTAGAGGTTTTCGGTATTTTAGGTTAATAGCGTGTCTACATATCCGACATAATTCGATTTGTTTTTGATCAGATGTGAAAGCATCGTGACGAAAATACAGGGTGGTCGAAAAGTCACCAAAGGATCTGTAATTGTTAGAACTTTAGTTACTTTTAGTACTTTGTTTTTCACTTTTGTTACATATATTTAGTCTACGTTCTGAAATTTAAGTATCGATAACTTGGAGACAGATCAGAATCTTTTCGCGATTTCTCGCTCACCCTGTACATCATTTCATTGAAAAAAAAAGGTACAATGACTTTGGAATACTGAAAAACGTAATCTTAAAAAAATTTATTTTTTCATAGTTACATTAGCTTCGTCGTGGTCGGAAGAAATAATTTCTACGATACTTTTTCGTAAGAAAAATAAAGGAAGTATTAAAGAAGCTCAAGTTAGGCAGGACACGATTTAGAGACGATTTCGATACTCAAGATCACTTTTGTCAAAGGCAATTAGCTAAATTATAAAAGACGAAAAAATGTTTCCGTTGCTAAATATTAACCCTTTGTACTCCAAGCATTTTTTGATAAGATTAGATAGCAATTTCAGTGTACTTTTGCAGTGAAACTTCTGGAAATATAAAAATTTTTAATATTTAAGTTGCATTATTTTAGTGATATTAAAAAACTTGAATTTTACATTTCTAAGTTCTCCAGAGTAATTAAGTATGTCGCCATAACAGCGCCTTTGTTGTGCAAAGGGTTAAATAATTAATAGCTTTCTACTAAAAAGAAATTTTCAATCGATTTCCTGAAAAATTTACCTATACTTTCGTTAGTTGTGCCGCAATATTTCCTGCAACACCTTTCCGTTCGAATATAATGGGTGTCCTAATACTCACGAATAGCAGTGAACGTACATATTTAGTCCGCGTGTGTACTACAGGCTTTCCGTATTATCCGCCCGGCAACCGAGTGTGCGAGTTTGAAAACGCCGCAGCACAGGTAAGTACTCTACAGGTGCGCGTGTGTCATAATGGTCGCGTGCTTTAATTTTGTATCGCGCTTCGTCGTATTCACCCCGAAGTGTTGGAAAGAATTGAATTACGCATAAAACGGAAGGTAAACGCGCAGGGGGTGTGTGGGGGCAACATACCACTTGGAGCAATTATTTTTACATTTCCAATTCGGTCGGACTATTGATTTTCCCGCTTTGTGACTTGGATTGGTCGAAGACCAATCAAATGGACGCGATCGAACGCGACTTTTTCGAAAGGGGTGAACCAGCGAGGGAGTAGGAGGGATGATTAAATTTGAACGACGAACTGTTTCCTAGGTTGGCTTCCAATTATATCACGCCCTCGCGTGTTTTCTACGCATTGTTGCATCGATCGTCGCGAGCAACGCGGCGGCGATGCTCGTTGCGAAAATAAAAAAAAAAAGTTCGCACAGTGGACTACTGTCCGGTTCGTGCCCCCTTGAATGCAACCCTGTGGAAGCACATTATCGTCAAGGGTTCAGCCAGTGCAAACTCCTGGGGTTGCACGTGCAAATTGAGCACGAGTTGTTTAACATGGTCATAGGACCTCGTCGGGTTGCGCAGTAAGTCGTACCCCTTGTTGCACCTATGTATATACATACGTACACAGCTCCTCCAACAAGTCCCGTACAAGTCACGTCTGCGGAAATACAATCGTTGGGCTGATTTAATCTTGTGGATACGGCTAGTTACCTTGTGTATCTAAGGTACCAAAGATCGTCCGCTCTATGCCTCTCTCTCTCTTTCGCGCTCTCTCTTGGCTTCCTTGGATCATTAGTCAGCACATATGTCCAGCTATGCAAACATATTCATTTCATCGTATCAGGTGAAATGAACCGACGAGTTTCCTTTGCATCGGTGTTTCCGTTTCTTCTTTTTTTCTGACCGTTTTTGCTTTCGGAGGATTAGTTAAATGTGGCGTTACTGTACACATGTTTGTACTTTGCTAAATGCACATCGGTGGTTCTGTTTCTGAAAGGATTTTGCAGGAAGATTTTATAGTTATCCGTAAATTAGGTCGCTTTCTTCAATCTTGAATTATAGTGGAATTTTGATTAACCCTCATCCGTCCCTCAGTTTCGCATCTTAATTGGTCCCTCGATAAATAATTAATTTTGTAAATTCTTTTATTAAATATAGAAAATAAACAAGAAATTTTTTCTACAAATAGCCGAATAATACAATTTTTTATCGGAAAAATGTGTCAAATTGACGCGAGGGACGCATGAGGGTTGAAAAAGGGAAGCTATGCATGTTTCTTTTCTTTATTACAGTGCAGTACAATTATTTTTCATTCATAGGGAGCCTGTAAATTATGCGAAAATCTTTCTAGTCGTACATTATGTTTCACTTCATGAATTACGCGCGTATCCTGATTAATCATCACGTCACATAATTATGTCGGAACAATTGTTCATCAGCACCCCGTACAACGCGATAAAAAAGAAAGAAGAACATCAAAATTCCGAGTTTGTAATTTTGTAATTTTGGGTTAATTAAATTTTTCCCTAAAAGCGACGTCCCTGGAACTTTATTTGTACTATATTTTCCGAGTTATAGGGGATTCTACTATACTATGAATTTTTTCCTACCCAATACTACAGCAAACTCCTTTTTCTTGACTATTGTGTACAAAAATTTACGATCGGAGGAAATTTAATATATGGTATCGACCCGCCAATTTCAGCCGTTGAAAAAACGACATTTCATTTGCACCATCCTCATACACACGCTATCGCGTACATATATCCAGGTGTCGATACAACCGGTGATTATGTTTAGAAATAGATTAATTGTTCTCCTTGTTCTTTTCTGGTTGATTTCGCGATCGAAAAATTCAATCGTTCGAAGAAAAAGGATATTCGATTCTTCCAGGCCATCTGGCATCACGGCAACTATCATTAAACTATTCTGCACCTTTACTTGGCTGAAATATCCTGGTATAGATGTTGTCGTGCTTCGTTTTCCGTACCGCGGCAAAAAGAGACACATTATTCTCAATGCTCTCTCTCTCTCTTTCTCCCTTGTTTGCTGGAACAACCACTACCAGCGCTCGTGATCATCGAGAGTTGACTAGGCGTAAACCGACGGGGTTGTTCGTGCAAATTGAGCACGTTCAAGTTGCTGAAAACGCAATACCGAAACCGCGGAGCTGTTCTTTCTTGCGTTTATTACTCCTATTTTGGTTCCGAATAAACCTCAAGCAGCTCCCCACCCCCCTTATTTTTACGATCTTAAGTTTCTCAGGTCGGAATTCTTAAACGAGAAGTGAAGTTTCGCGGAGAAACTTCGTCTTTGATAAAGAATGACGGTGCACCTCTTTTAAACGGAATGAAAATTTGTGCGTCGTATTGTCAAGTTTAGAAATATCGTTTTGTGTACGTAATTGTAGTGTAACCGGGATTCTAACTGTACATCGAATGCCGAAGAGATATTAAGAGAAATGAATTCTCGGGGAAAAGTTCATAAGATTCATGAACCGATGAAAAGTTTATTAAGTGTTTTAAATACGGTGAAAATTTCTTCGTATCAAAACTTTTTAAGCTTTATAAGCTGGCATTTCGTAAGGAAGCTGTTTAATATATCCTCTTAATTCGAAGGATTAAAACTTGGAAAACATATGAATTATGAACTTCACACTTTATTCCTCTTATTTCCTCTGATTCGGTCTGTTTATTTTGTGGAAAATGCAA
This sequence comes from Habropoda laboriosa, assembly GCF_001263275.1. NCBI lineage: Eukaryota > Metazoa > Arthropoda > Insecta > Hymenoptera > Apidae > Habropoda > Habropoda laboriosa. The sequence continues at coordinate 1,693,008 of NW_017100281.1, read as the reverse complement.
ATTTAATCGGCAAATTATCTGGCAAGGTGGAATGATACCAATTTAAGGACACTTTTAGATCACAGTTTATATTTTATAATTAGTAGACGACGTTCAATTTAGTATTTTTTAGTATGCTCTAAGAAATCAGAAGTTGCCATTTTGTGACTAAAAGAGGATGAAGAAATTGTCTCTTAACCATCGATTTGAACAATTTATATTTTATCAAAATTTATTTGGTCAAATAGCTTTTGCTTGTTTCAACACATGCATAATATAAAATACAGGCTACGAAGTAATTTCTGGACATTTTCTCACCATTTAAGCGACAACGAGAAATGAAGCTTAAACTTCGCACAATTGCTTCCAACAAAATCAAACACACGACATAATTGACACAACGTGACATATCAATTTAACCATAGTCCAACATTTAATACACAGACCTGTTTGTCCAGACTCAGCATGTTCCGATGCAGTAATCACATTAATTCTTCTAATGCTAGACCATTCCTCCTGATGATGGCTTCTCCCTCTAGAACACATATGGGCAACCCCCGGCCCTAATCTTCAATCTTCACATTAAATTGCTATGTCGTTCGTTATACTATAAAATTTATATAGAGCTTTATACCAAAGCATTATATTATAAATAAATGAAATATGAAGTAGCAACTTGCTTTAATTCATCTAACGTTAATTTATTTTATTCAATAATTTTGAATATTTTTTCATATTTATATTTTGAATAATTTTGATCCGGCCCTCGACTCAGAGACAGAATGATAATTTGCTTGCTCTAGAACACCCTATTTTTTTCTGTCTTCAATAATAATCGAGTTATAACTCGGTCCAGTTACCATATCCACTCTGCATAGGCAACACGTCACAGTACTAAATCATTATTGGTACACCGCATCCGGTAGTTCTTATTGTTAGCAGACTATCAGGTAATTTATTACACCAATCTATACTTATCTCTTGCTATAAATCCAGAGGAAATGGTTTGCCAACAAATGAATAAGTGTAGAAGCGGGAGGTTTGAAATTCCGTGGGCAGCCAGTATCTGATGAGTTTCCCAGTTTAGCGTTAGCAAGCCGGTCCACGAGGTTTTTGGCGACATGGATCAACCAGGAGGGGAAACTCCATTAAGAAACGTGCCGAACCGATTGGCGTCGACTGTCCCCCGGAATCTAATGTATTTTAATGGAATTCTTGGACTGGTCGTTTCTCTTACGCCACGCTGCTGGCTCTCCCCTCTTTGCCAAGGATGAGCATTAACGGAAAAGTTAGCCAAAGTACCGCGACCCTGCCGCAGCTGTGGCCGGTTCGCACGCGGTTTTTTCTTCGAAGCAGCGGGTTAACCCTCTTACTTAGCTTAACGTTCGTTAAGGGAGCAGCTGGTGCTCGCGACCGCTGGAAAACGTCGTCGACTTTTCTTTTTCCCGCACCACTTCTCTCTCTCTCGTTGGGTTTGCCTGCTGCCCCTCTCTACCTTTTCCCCGGCCGCAATGTTCATGAATATACGTCCCTTTTGGGGCCACGTCGTTTAATCTGCGAGCGTTTCGAATAAACGCGCGGTGCAAGCGTCAGGAACGTTGTTCAGCATGTTGCAGCCATGGCTGAAACATGATTAACGGCTGTCTTTTTCGTTGCACGATGGGTTACTTGGAAGAAGAAAAGAGTTGTAATAATGCAGATGAGGGTTTATGATACGAGCATCTGTAATTATATTTCTGGTTTCAGGCAGTGTTTACCCAAGCTAGAATTATGGTTTCTTCTATTCTTGTTTCGTTATTGTTGATAAATCGTTTTACGAATGTTTCTTTTCTTCCATTCTGAAAATAGTAAGGAGAGACGACGGCGTTAAGGCCAATCATGAAAGAAATATTAAGAATTAAGAAGTGTCAAATTACCAAGAATGTAAAATATACCTGTAAGGTGATCTTTCAGAATTAAAACCATTTAGGAACTTGTGGTGCCTTAAATAGAATGGCGCGCGATAAGAAAAGTGTCATTTGTGAATTTTTTAACAATAATTACAGATAGGATTATGAAACTTTTTGTGCAGCCACTTATTAACATTTTCAGTATCACGTTGCATTTTTTGATAGAAATGGAACTTAAGCTGCGTTGTTCTTTCTGTAAGAAAGGGACGCTTTTGTACAATTTTTGGTAGATATTTAGATTGATCTCAGGACCTAGTTAGTATTTCCTAACTATCCAGAAATATTAAGGACGAAAGGGTAGTATTGTTTGCTTATTTTCCTTGATTTTTCAACACAGACATTTCATATCTAGCAAACCGTTCAACACAGGAAAGTTAATTTCTCACGCCTACCAATAAATATACCGAATTTGTACTCGGTGACCTACTATCAGAAAATGCGCGATTTGCCGTGAAATGATTCGTAAGCGCCGCAATTTCACCACGCTGCTCGCTTACCTCGCACATTCCCTCAGTTCCACACATACTTAAACGAAATCATTGTAGAATCTTTTCAAAACAAAATAAAAATAAAATTAACAAACGATTCAACGAACGCTATTCAACTTTCATCTTCCTCAACGTCTCACACACATTTCACTATCGTCGCCTACGTCACCGTCGCAACCTTTGTCCAGGAATAAAATGACTGTGTACAATACATGAGATTCAACGTTGTTACCGAGAAAATACGAGAAGAAATTTGAGAAATCTCGAAACGTTTCGTTCATGCTCTCTCCGCCATTAAGATTCATCGTCTGAATTCTTCGTCCTTACATACGATTCATTATTCTGCAACATTCACCCAGATTAATCTTACACTCTGCGCGCAGGCCGCGCCGGATTTCCACGTCGGCCGGTCTCTCCAGCCAGCATTATTTAACCGACTCCTCTCTCTAATTAACGAATCGCGGTTGTTTAATTTCACTGACGTGTCATAAATACGCAGCACGCTTAACGTGTACACACACCACTGACCGCTGAGTATTCCGGTAAATTTCGGCGGCGATTAACTCGACGTTATCAATTATCGTTCCGCGTAAATTGATTTTGATATTTAACGGGCCGGGATATCGTCTTTAATGGTGGAACGGGTCAGAGGGTATCGCAACGATAATTGCACGATTTCACGGCGTTCATTCGTGTCATCGAATCGGTGCATCCACCTGGTTATTGTTACGATGCGCATCGTCTATTGCTTCGTTCGTGCTTGGTCGTCCTGAAAGTTTGCACGGTTTTAAACCGTTCAGTTTGAAAAGGAATAACTTATTTGAAATTGAACGTTTTTACTTGAAATAGTATCCATAATTTTTGGCACACTTTTGCCAACGTGTTTGCAAGAGCATTATTTCCGTTTGCGTTAAAATCCGAATCTCTGATTGTGAGATGACGTTACGAGTCTAATGAGAAGTTTTGCAATAATTTCTCGAGAAGAAAGTAAAAATATTGCAAAATGGAGGAGCTATTGTGAAACACCTTGGCAAGGATTGGAACGCCTGAAATAAAAACTTCGAAACGTTTAACGTCGATTTTCTTTGGCAAAAAGTGGTTTTCCCTCTTTAAACTGCCATCTTTTCTATAATTACAATTTTTTTTTTAATTTTATACGTCGAAAATAATCTTTTTCCCAGACGTTCCGAACCTTGATAGCAGTCGATGTTCTAGCAATAGAGGTTTCGGAATAACTCCTCCATTTTGTAACATTTTTACTTTGAAAAATTTGGGAAGCAAGCTGGATGTTACATTTATATCCTCTGAAAAAATTGAAACTTTTCATTTAGTAGTTACCTATGAAAAAAATTCGCAAAGTTTGCCCTACTTTTAGTCGCCTCGGGGTGGTGCACCCCTTTGAGTCAAATAATACTTTCTACACAAACATAATGAGTGCCCTAATACTTAGGTTATTCGACCAGTCATTTTCCAAGATTTGATGTATGACGCGAATTTTGAATACGAATGTAATCTTCCTTAGAAGTGATCGAACCAATATTTAGATCCTCCGCAAGTCGCCAAATAGGATTTCGTAATTAACCTAATATTGTGTATTGAAATTTAGCTCAAAGAATCAATTGTTTCGAATTGTTTTGAATCGATTGTCTCAAAAGAAATCTTAAGTAAATTTCAAAAGGTATTAATAACTTGGCATATTTTTTAATCTAGTATTTGAATCGTAAATATTAAATAATATCAATCGGATCAATAATATGGAATAATTAGAGTACAACTGAGAGAATTTAAGTTTATTTACGTAGTGCTTGAGTTTAAAAAAAAGTGTCACTAATATTCTGTCTCTGTAAGATGAATTATGCACACTTATGTAAATAGGTGAAAATAATCTTTAAGCTGTGAATTTGAACTAAATAGCTCCCATCCGTTGTTCACCCAATAGTGGACGCAGATATTAACTAAGAGCTTAATTAACCAGTTGCCTATTGGCTAATACTGGAAGCTCAGGTGTTTGACGCTTAAGACCACTGCTAACAGGTGATAATTAACTCTCGAATCGACTGATTAACTCCCACTGTCTTGGAGTATTACAATCCTTTCCTTCTGACATTTCCCTAGTACATTTATTTAAAAAGGAGACAATAGCGTTAATCTTATCTTGTATACTGGGGAAAATTTTAATAACGACACTAACGGTGTGAAATTTCCTTCAAATTTGAAATACCATATTCCATTGCCCTTAAATATTGCCAATTAATTTCTGTATTAATTTGGAAATTTTTGAGTTTCACCTGCACCTGCTAGAATTTTGAGAACTGTGCTCATTGTAATACTAACAAAAGAACATCTCGAAGTGATAATCACTGAGATCACTTGAAACTGTGGCATATGGTAGTATTAAAAAAAATATGTGACACGTATTTTTTCTTATCAGCAGTCGTCTACATTGATGAAGTGAAAAACTCCCTCAAAGATGAGGGAAGTAAGAATATTTGGTCATAATTATTTCTTATTTCTTATTTTTCAAATTTGTTGCTGAAAACTATAACATTCGTCAATTTGCACTATTTCTGTATCTTTAATACTTCTCGAGATATTAGGCTAAATTATCTCAAACTTTGAGTGTGCTTTCACTCCTTCACTATGGACGATTGGCAATATAAAAAAATACGATTATTTTTCTGAAAACTACTGTGTATTGAAGTTTCATTAAAATTGGTGATTATCACTTTAGTAATCTTCCGCGTCCAAGGTATGTAACGAAATTTAGTCAATTTTCACGTGAATACACTTCGTAACGAATATTTCAAACAATTTTATTTCCATTTTCCGATTTATCTACTTGCTGTAAATTTTGTATAACATTTGTTCGAACAGTTAGGAAATTCTCGTAATGTCTGATACGTTTAAACGATATTTAAAAGTAAGCATGAAAAACGGGAACTACGGAATGACTGAAAAATTTCGCAAAGTACGTTATAATGCTTCGTAAAAGGAGCGTCGGTAATCATGTTACTGTTATTAATAATGCTGGAGGTACGTATTATGTACGACAATGGCCATTGTTCATTTGTTACGTTATCCGCACATTTGAAGGTTATTGTGTTTTCTCATTAATTTTACACCAGACATTGAAAATTACCACGCGGAATAAACACGGCCGGGTATTTACATTGAAAAAGATGAATTAATAAGCTGAAAAGTATCGAGGCTGGGGAAATAGCTCTGGCGTTTCCAAACTGCCCATTACGAAATATTAAATATTTACCGTATTTTCTATCGTAAATTAAAGTTGCAAGATTAAAACGCGAGTGTTGCTGCACACACGCGTTAATAATGAAAATCTCGCATAATGCAATTTTAAACGAATTGTGCACGATACAGAACACACACGGTGGTGTTTCCATACAGCGTGTTAATTTCATTCTACGGGAATCAGTGGAGAGCTATTTCGAGGCATCGATGAAAGTTTCTTTGCAAATTTAGTGCAGTCCGTCCCGGTGGTAACTACCAGGCGTAACCTATAGACGAAATCGGTGTTTATAACACGTAGCGAAACGAGCAGCGTTAACGCGTGGTCATAAGCGATTCAAATTACATTGGTACACAGACAAGCATCTACCACAATCAACGTATATCACGAACAATTACACGTGATCCCGCCGTGCGCGACCACCGATTAATTTATCGTCCCATTATGAAATATTAACCTACCGATCGGCTACTTTATCGAAGTTTATCGCGTTGACAACGCCACACACTGCCCGTTCCAGTGCTCCGAGGGGAATAATCATGCATCGTACGTACTTCGTTGAAGGTACGTCATGAAACCGTGTAAAAGTTTGTTAGGCCAGCAGATGCTTCGAACGAAAGTATGGCAGTTAGTTGTGGAAACAGGAAATAAATAAAAGAAGGGAGATGCGTTTTGTCCTGGGCCTCGTAGCAGGCTCGTCACAGTAAGGAAATTTTAATTACCTTCAGGCAACAATATCTCGAAATTAAATGATGGGAATTGGTGTGGTTTTTAAGGTCGTTGAATTTCTTTTTCACTCTCTACAAGGATATTGAAAAAAATGTGGGGTTTCGTTTAAAATAATAGCGATGACCTTGAAATTTCGTGAAAAATGACCTTGAGATGAAACCGTTTGCACGATTACATGTGTTCCCTGAAATAGTGTAACTTTGTCCTGAGAAGTTTTTTCGTACGACAACAAATAAGGCAGATATTTAGGTGACCCCATTTAGCTATATACCAGGTGTCCAAATTTTTTTGGATCAAACTTTGGCAGTATGTTCTATGGGTATAGGTAAGAGAAAAATGTTATATAAGCATAGGCCGTTTGAAGTTTCCTTAAAAAGTTATAACAAAAATACTTCGGTATATAGTAGTTCTCAAAATATATTTGACACGGCAATCGCCTATATTGAAGGGGTGAAACTGACACTTAAAAACGGTGGTAATAAACCATACTTGGTCTAATATCTGAAAAATTATTAGAGGTAAGAGGAATAGTGCAGATCGACGAATTTTGTATATTTTAACAGCAAATTTGAAAAATAGACAGTGATAAATAATTTTGAGCAATTTGAAGATTTTCACCCCTTCGATGTGGACGTTCGACAATAAAAAGAAACGTGTCAAATATTTGTTTGAGCATTACTGTATACCAAAGTTTCATCAATATCGATGATTATCACTTTGCGGATGTTCCCTTATTAAATTTATGTACGATAACTATCGTTCGATTTCTCAAACTTTACCCTGTAGAATGAGGCTTTCAATATGATGGAGTGATTCCGGAAAAATTGAAATATAATCAAATTTGTGTTTGTGCACGTCTTTCAGTGCCGCACAAAAGCTATACACTGCTAAATAGTTATCGCGCGTTCCCTCTTGGCATTGTCAAGTAATCGAAACTGATGGATGGCATTTCTGAATTTATGCTTATAATATCCCTTGTATTTATAGTATCCGTCGAGGTACTGCCAATAAACCATTACTGCTTTCTTCCTCGGTCCTATTTTTATAAAATGTGACCTTTAGAAATGCAGAGCATCGTAGGTTAGTCTAGGAAGAATGGCGAGACTTACCGCCTGCGCTGCACAACGTACAGATATTCGGAGTTTTACCCGTTATTTTCAAACGGAGTTTAAATGTTACGAATTCGTCAAAATTCTCAAAATTTTGTCACTGTACGTCATAAAAATTGTTAAAATCTTATACTATTTAGTTCCTCAAAATGACCGACAAACGCAACGAATTTGTTACGTGAGTTTAATACACGAGAAGTGACTTTTTTAGAAATACTTCTTAATTATGCCTGAACACATTTTCATTGCGTCCCAACACAAGTTAAAAAAGTCTGCCATAACTGTAGTTATTCACGATCCCGTTAATTTCGCCAAGAAACAAACATGCTATATCATGAATCAACCCCCAACCACTCGAACAACCTATCAACTTGTTACCCTCTATTTTAGAATTTTGTCACTTACCAACTAATAGCTTTATAGCTACACAGCCGAACAACCTATCGTAAATTTTTCTTCATCACCGCCTTTAAAATCGACCAGCCATTTATAACTTCGTCACTACTCCACCAATCATACGCACGCTCATACCACGCTGATCTGCATAAAAACGAGATTCCAACAAGCCTTATACTAACAACGGGTTCTACACAAACAAGGCAATACCATTAGAGTCGGTGATAACAAATCATCGTACCAGTTTTTCTTCGCCATTGTATCATCCCTCGTATGCCAATACTACGAAAGTGGGATTCGATGAATTATGGAAATTCACAATTGAATGCAGAATGTAATCGAATAATTCTGGAGGTGAAAATTTTGGAAACTTTCTTCTTAGTCTTTGCTTAAGACTTAAATTTAACTGTGAAATAATTTTTGATTGTTCCCTCCTTGTTTAGTCACATTCGGCCCACTTCGTTAGCCAAAAAGTGATAGTTTGTATGTTCATAGCTTTGACATAAAGCAGACAAGGCTCTGCCTATTAAATATCAGACGAATTTGCAACCCATTATCAACGATACCCTATAATTTTCATATCGTAAGCAATTTTTAGTGCCTACAAAGAAATTTTCATTCAGATTTAAGGGGGATGTACAGCTGGAGAGGCCTAGAAACTGTCGTTCTTTTAGAATTTTTTTTAAAGAAAGTATAAACATTTTATTCATAATTTTTCATTAATTTAATCTTACCTTTGGTTATAATATTTAATTTTTTATGTGTAAATATTAACAATATATTGGAGTTATAGGAGCTAGTTCCAAATGATTTACAATACCTACTATGTACACAGTTTTTACTTGGAAGCAAGAAACAAATTAGTTTCGTGAAATATATTAACAAATGCTGTTTCAAACTAGACCGATTCGAAAAGAGTTGATTTTTAAAGAAATGACAGCTCTCTGAATGGAAGCTTCAATCCTTATTTATACAATAAAAATAAAACTACAAATGAAATAAAAAATCCGCCACGTCAAAAACTGCGTAATGGTGTACCATACAGCCATGCAAAATTTCAAGTAAATCTGTTGAATAGTTTCTGAGTAATCGTGGGCACCGTTTTTGTAAACCCGGTTTTGAGAAAAATTCATTCGAAACTTGAGACAAGGTTTGAACTATCGCAAACAATCATATATTATTAATTACGGACCTAAAAATTAAATCTTTGAGACTTGAAGACTCTCTGACTGACAATTTATCCAATCTCTGATGTCCTGGCTTCGTTTGTCTCGTTTTTGTCTTCATTTTTGCGTTCGGAACTCGGCTTTAGATATTCTGTGCTCATCCTCTGTGGACGCATACTTGGGAGCATTTAAACCCACACATAATTTGGAAAAATTACGGTAAAAATGTCGTGCCTTCGTTGCCACAATGTCATTCAAAATCGCCTGTATTTAATGGAACAGATCTCCCTCACTAAACTCAACACAAATATCGAAATTTTCTATTTTATATCTCACGTTTAACCCCTTGACGTATGATTTCTTTCCTGACTATGCATCTAAGCGTCGGCCATTTACTGTTACAGTACTATATCAAGTAAGAAAAGCTTAATTAATTAAATTTGACGATCTTGACTTCCTAGATCATCCTAAATTCACACCGCGCGACGATCCCGTAGACGAAGCCTGATGCAAACGAAAGAGAACGTACAGCGTACCCAACCAAAATAGCATTTTTTCGCTCGAAATCGATTCATCGCCCTGCACCTATTCCGACTAAGCGAATATTTAAGAATTCATTATTCCTTCTTGCCGGGTTTACTCGAGTCGAAAGCTAACCCTCGTCGGGGATCGAAAATCTCGAATAAGGCGAGCTATGCATTATAGATACCCATTCAGAGCACCGGCAGGTAATTCGTAACTACGTTGGTCGATGGTGTACGCCGCGCCTCCACCTCCGGAAAAGCCCAGTTTGGTGTGCCCCCTAGACTAGAGAAGGCCGACTGGATAGGGAGGAAAAAGAGCAGACTTGCTGGTAGGAGAAGGGGAGAGTGAACCGAGAGGACGCAGGCAAGTTCAGAGAAAGAGAAACGCGAAGAAGAATAAAAGAGTAGAGAGGATAACTGAATAACCAAGGAACGAGAGAAAGAGAGAGAGAGAGAGAGGGCGGATAGAGGGAGGGAAAATGTGGGGAATGGAGAGGAGAGGGTTCAAATGATTTAGCCCCGCCGTGGGGTTAGATCCGCAATTTCTTTTGAAACATTCATGAGAAATATCCTCTGCCTAGTACCGCAGCTGCAACGTTTAAAGAATTGCGTCACGCGGTCGCGACCGTTTACTTATCTCGATGGCTTCCTCCTCGGGGCTTCCACAGTCTCGAGGAAACGGGAGAATGTTTCGCCAGCATAACCGGATCTCTCTTCGGAGCCAGGCCAGCCGAGTTGCAAAAAAAAAGGAAGAAAGAGAGAAAGGAGAGTAGGCTTCCAGGTCTCTGTCGATGCTGGTACACTCGTGGAAAGAAACAAAGATAAAATAAGCCTGGTGCACGGATTTCACGGTCTTCTCACGGCCCAAAGAAATTCTGCGCGCAATCTCCTCCTCCCTCTTCGTTCTTGGTCTCCCGACGAGCTCTAACGAAGTTACAGGTCAACGTCAATTTCTTAATCGAGTGGTGCGACCTCTACCGTGCTGCTCGCTCTTTTTTTCTTCCCTACTCCTCTTCACGAATGCACCACTACACCTGTTTACCTTGTAACCTCCCCCATTTCGACCATTGCTGACGATTTGCGAAGCGTATCGTTTATCGGATTTGAATAATCGGCGAGTTGTTCGCTCCCAGCCCTCTGCCTGCGAGCGCACAAGCAGCCAAACTGATTATTCCATTCCGTATGCCAGCCGAATAATGCTAATACTCGGGTGTACCTATATGTAATTGGTACCAAATATTTGCTCTGGAATATTGAAACTTCCTGTCGGTTAAATGGGAGAACGATCGTTATAGCTTCATCCCCTTCGCGAGACCTTAAGGACAAGCCGTTTGCGGGAACACGAAATTACGTCTTGCGAGTAGTTTGCCGATCATAAATGGAGGCGTATTTAGCGGCATACGTTCTCAGATATATTCGTTCACGATTATTTTTACTTCTCCCAGTGTGTACCGAGCACATTTGATTCGTTTCCCTCTGACACGTATGGCGGGAAAGGTTGACCTTCTTAGGCTCGGTTTTTGCGTTGAACAAGAGTGATGCAGGTATCTTTATTAGGTAGCATTTAAGGGGATACACCACCCTGAGACGTCTAGAAACGGGTGAAAGTTTGGGAATTTTTTTCATAGGGAACTGCTGAATGAAAAGTTTCAATTTTGTCAGAGGATGTGAGTGTAACTTCCTGCTTCATTCTGCAATTTTTGTATAGTCAAAGTGTTACAAAATGCACGAGTTATTGCGAAACTTCTTGTGCTGGAGCATCGACTGCTGGCCGCCATCGCCGTCAGGGATTGGAATGTCTGAAATAGAAAATTCTTTCTGGTTTGTGAATAGAAATGTATTATCTACAATGTAGCTTATGATTTCTTCCGTATGTCAATTACGTTATTTTTTAAGAACGTTTTAAATTGATTGTTTTTCGTAGGAAAAGGTTTTTCCTCTTCAAACTACCACCATTTCCACGATAATTACAATTTTTGAAAAATCTTAGGCTACTTTGTAGATAATATATTTCCACTCATAAATCAATAAGAATTTTTTATTTCAAACGTTCCAATTCTTGCCAGCGATGGCGGCCAGCAATCGATGTTCTAGCAAACGAGGTTTCGTAATTAACGAATAACTCCGCCATTTTGTAACATTCTCACTTTTAAAAAATTGGAAAATGAAGCAGAAGATTGCGTTTATATTTTCTCAAAAATTTGAAATTTTACATTTAGTAGTTACCTGTGAAAAAAATTCCCAAACTTTATCTCCTTTTAGAAGCCTCAAGGTGGTGCACCCTCTTAAGAAGAGAGGCATTCTTCAGTGTGGAATAAATTTAATGGACTCGTTATCAGAGTACTCATGTACAAAATTATGAAATAGGAATGAAGGATGTGTGTTAATGAAGAAACTTATAGGCGAAAATTAAATAGGACAATTTTAATTAAAAATAGGTAAAATCAATGAAAAATGTGACAAATGCATTTACTAGCTAAATAAGTACACTTTTTAAATGGCAAGTCAAATAAACTGTTAGGCACAGTTATTTTATTGTGAAAATATATAGGGTTTTTGTATTATTATAACAGTATATAAGATTCGTACACTTGTATCTGCTCGAAAATGATCTAATTTTCCATTATTAAACTCGAAATATTCTTTGCAACGATTTGTTTGAAACTGCAGGATACGAGCGCATTTGGTTGTGTAGTGAAACGAAGAAAAAAGGATGAAATTAATTTGGGTTAGGTGATTGAGGTGACCAAGGTACGAGACTCCAAGGATCTAGCCATTCTTCTTATTAAATTACCCTTAAACCCCTCGTTTATCCTCGTAAATTATTCTCTTTTCGATGAGTTCACTTGTTTCTTTTATATGCGCACTAACGAAACGAATCGATTTATCACAGAGAAGAGTTCAATTTAAAAAGGAATAACTACATATTAATTTAGGACGAATCCTGCCGCGAAGAGAAAAATGCACTATCGAATTCTTTCTTCTACACTTTCATTAAATTTGAATAATAAATAATAAGGCGTTTCATAGCTCATATCAGATTCTGCACTTCTCTTCAATTTTTAATCTGCTGTCTACGAACGTCAAGTATTTAGTATCCTCAGAAGAGCGCAGATGAAATTTTTCATTAAAATTATTCGAATTATATTTCTGAAAGTATAAACTATCAATTTAATCATTAAAAAACCGATTGTTTCAAACCTCGGGGATTGTCTAGCCTCCTAAATTTAATAATTTCAATTTTGACCAGCTTTTTAAATACTCCACTGTGCAATTGGTTGAATCGCATTCTCCTACTTCTCCCTGGCAATCCGAAGAAATCAATCATTCTCCCATCGAAAGCTCCATCTCACAAGCAGATTTTCCAGCAATAAACAATGGCTAATCCTAGGCTAATCGAACGATTTCACAATTCGTACCTGTAGCTGGTCCATGTGAAAATCACGGAATAGAACTTCCGGGAGTTTTTGATGAACTCTCGGGGAAGAGTGACTGAATGGAAAGGAAAGATATTAATCTATTCAATGTAGAGGAAGGTAG
>NW_017100281.1:1670543-1679824 GCF_001263275.1 Habropoda laboriosa | reverse complement strand
TAACACGGAACGGACCTTAACGTCGGCGCTAGTAGTTGGCGTGCCGATCTCGTCCACACGTCCTTTATTCAATTATCGGTCGTTCAGCACTCTCCGTTCGTGCGCGTTTGCAGTTGCACAAAGGTCCGCGAAGACATACTTTGAAATTGCTTGAATCCTCACTTGTCGCACTTCTCGCCCGGACGCTTCAACGAAATCAACCTCGTTCTTCTCGTTATAAGCACACGCTGCTGATAAGCCGTAAACAGAAAACTCACTTTTCTACTTGAAACAATTCGGATTTGTGTTGCTTTCCCCCTTTTGCCTCGCCGGTTTAGTCATTTTGTCATTGTCCGTAACGGTACTTGGCAGATTAATTTCCCACAAGTGCTGCAAATCTTCGCTTCTGCCTGAATGCCTCTGAAAGGATTACTCTGATAGAATTCCTCTGAAAGTTTGGGATCGGTGTGCACTGCAGGTTGGAGAATAATTTTCTGAAGGAAGTTGGCAATTTCGAGAACTTTTTGATGTTTTTTTTTTTGTCATTCGGATCGGTCGAAATGTGGTAAATTGTTATTGATCTCCACGACGTCAATTTCAGATCTGTAAAGAGTTAGTAGCAGATTCAGTATTGATGTAAATTGGCAGGTGATTCTAAATGTTTTACCGGTAGTGTAGATTTGTAACGGTATACAAAAATGTAATTATATTATTAGATTGTAAATATGAAGTAGGACAAAATGTGACGATTTGATAAAAGTGTAAAGTAAAGGGTTGCTGTTGAAACCTGTTGAGATAAACAATCAGTTGTAGAAACGTTGTTAATGATTTTCAGTGAAACTGTTGTGACGTGACAAAGGGTTTATAGAACTGAGTGGTAACACATGATTATGAAATCTACAACAATTTATTCTTACGACAATGACACATTAATTGTCGCGTGTAACATTAACCATACAGTATTAATGTAGCATGTGAAGCTGTTTGGACCACACAGCTGGATTCTTGCCACGCGTAACGCGGAGCACTGATTTTTCGATGCAACGATAGAAATCAGGGCAACTGCTCTTTGGATTTATAGATCAGTTTCTTCGAACAAATATGCTTCTACGAGGTGTAACAATAAATTTTCAAGTTTCGACAATAATTTTGTTACTATTGAAGTGACAACAGTGTAAACAGTTACGCTCTCTACCTGTATGGAAAAAGAAAACATTGTCAACCGAGCCAAACGTTCCGAGCTGAAATTGCTTCGTGGTGAATTTTGCATCATGGCAAAGCTCCCGCACATTCAAACGTTCTAGTGAAAGTGTTTTCAAATTCAGAATCGATCATAACGTTGGAGCATTCTCCGTGTATTTGCCTGATTTGTCTCCTTGTGATTTTTTTTTATTTTCCCAAGTAAACGTAGTCAAAGAAGGAACGTGTTTTCGGTTAGTTTTTAATATTTGAAGTAATGTAACGTGGGTGTTAAAATGGATACTGGAAAGTGAGTACCTATAACACGCTCTATAACACTATCTGCAACTTTCCGACTCTCTCTGCAACACTTCGTCTCCAACACATCAACTCTGTTTACAGCACTCCATCTCCAAGACGTGGACTCTATCTGCAACACTGCATCTGCAACACTCCGACTCTATCTGCAACACTCTGACTCTATCTATAGCACACTGATTCTATTTGCAACACTCCGACTTTATTTATAACACTCCATCTCCAACACTCTGACTCTATCTACAACACTACATTTCCAACACTCTGACTCTATCTACAACAGTCCATCTCTAATACTCAGACTCTATTGCAACACTCCGACTCTATCTGCAGCACTCCATCTCAGACACTCCAATTTTATCTGCAATACCCTGACTCTATCTACAACACTTCGTCTCCAATACATCAGTTCTGTCTACAACACTGCATCTCCAAGACGTGGACTCTATCTGCAACACTCTGACTCTATCTATAGCACACTGATTCTATTTGCAACACTCCGACTTTATTTATAACACTCCATCTCCAACACTCTGACTCTATCTACAACACTACATCTCTAACACTCCGACTCTATCTACAACACTACATCTCTAACACTCCGACTCTATCTATAACCGTCCATCTCTAACACTCGAACTCTATTGTAACACTTCAACTCTATTTGCAACTCTGAGTCTCTATACCACTGACTCTATTTTCAAGGACAGAACTTTTCCTTGGCCTAATTTTTCTCTCACCATACACCATTTCTGGATTCTCATTAAAAATGGTCACCGCATCCGTAGGCCTCGTGCAGTCATGGAGCGTTTCCCCGAAGGGCTCGACTTGTGTCCCTCTCGACAGCCCCACTTTTTCTTTGCCAACTCTCGTTCTGTACCTCTTAAAACTACGTACGCAGAGGCACCATTTTTACGACACTGCATACATATGTAACAGTGGGTGTGAGATGATTGGTAGTAATCTGCGGCTGTAGGAAAAGAAGAAAGAAGTGTGAATAATTGGTTAATTTGGAAAACATTTGGAAAGGATGGCGGAAGGCTGTGAGTGGAAAGAAAGTGAGATTGGGGTTATATGGTGTTCGGTGAGAGAGGAAGGGCATAGAAGAGGGTAGGTAGTGTAATCGGGGCTTGGCTGCCACGTTTATTGCATTGTGGTTCCGAGTGTGTTCGGTGTTTATGATGCACAATTCTTTCAAACATTTTCTAATCCAGACTTTCCATTTTTCAAATCTACTCTTCGGTAAACTTTCTCCGCGACTCTGTGTCTCGCTCATTCATTTGAAGAAGAAATGTTTTATTCATTCTACTCAATTCCGTCCAATTGATCTCATTATTCTTTTCTTCTGCTAATACATACCCCATTCCCTTCGCATCTGTACAGATGCAAAGCGAAGAAATCTATTTCCCTGTAAAGTTTCTGACAATTCGCAGCAATCGAATTCGTGCGATTTGTCGTCGAAAGTAATCCCGCCGTGAAACATTTCACAAATTATAACGCGTTGATGCGAATTCCTCGACAGTCTTCGTGACAAAACCATTTCAAAAATTGATGTCCGCCCGTTCTAACCGCAGAGATCATCCTGTGTATAATAAATCTAGAGAACGCAATAAAACGATGGCAGGGTGTTAAATTTTATCGCTGGAGAAGCTTTTTGTTCGCGCTTCTTTGCCGATATAGACTAGAAAGAGCGTTATAACTTTGTCACTGGCGGCGTGACCGCACGATAGAATGAAATTCCCAAACGCGGGAGATGTTTTACATTTAAGCTCGAATGACCACGGTTTAGACTTCATTGTATCGAGCAACGTATCGTAAAAAGTTGTAAGAATTCGTCGAATATTTATACCTTAATGGTTCCGTTGATGCTTGTGTCTACGCGACGTTGATTAAATATACTGAAGTATGCTTCCTTGAAACTACCTAACTAAATTGGGAGACCGTACATTAGAGTATAGAGCGCTAATGATTAATCGGCAAGTGCTTTTTCGAAATACGACGGTGGGGGCAAATACAGATAATTAAATATTTCGACGTTAGTATTTGTTTAGGCGTGAGCAATGTACCAAGTTGGAGTATGAAAGAGAATCTTTCTTGTATGCTCACTTCAAACGTCAACGTTAATGACGATTGAATAGTTAGTGAATTTGGATACTGGACGGTGGTGAAAGAATGTCACGAGTATAGATAACACTTAAATTATGAGTTTATTCTACTATGGTTGACTTGGAAAAACGTGTTAGATTGTGGTTATAATAATGCTTGTGTTGAACCGCTGATAGAAATTTAGAATCTAATTTTTCCGTTAAGGAATGCGTGCTTAAATAATAACTGCGGACATGAGAAAGTGGGAATGACGATGTCTGATTGGTGTTTTTAGACTTCATTGTATCGAGCAACGTATCGTAAAAAGTTGTAAGAATTCGTCGAATATTTATACCTTAATGGTTCCGTTGATGCTTGTGTCTACGCGACGTTGATTAAATATACTGAAGTATGCTTCCTTGAAACTACCTAACTAAATTGGGAGACCGTACATTAGAGTATAGAGCGCTAATGATTAATCGGCAAGTGCTTTCAATCAGCTGTTCCTATCGTGGCGGGAAAATTCAAAGAACTTCGTAAAGTGAAATCTCATTCTGATTGTATAAATTAATGCCAAAATTGGTGTATCTAAACTGAGAGTTGAGAATTACGAGAACACTTACAGATATTATGCAGTTAGAAATGAAATTTAGAATATTAATCTTTGGAAATAATTCGAACTCTGTGAATTCTATGCATTTATTTAAGACTATTAATTAGATTAAATTTAAATGCTGTTTAATTAACTATCTTTGAAAATCTCTTCGCTGTTCTTTTAAGATTTGATACAAAAAGGTGCGTGTTCTATTTAAAAAATTCTAAGTTACTTTGACATCTTGTAAACAAATAGGTTATTTAAAAAAAATCTCACCCTGTATTCTACGTATTGTCGTATCTATACTGTTATTTGTAAAATTCACAAAGAGCAATTTTTTGGTATGCAATCTATTGGACTGTTTATCGCGAGCCATATAATTATCACGAGCAGATTGTTTGAAATCGTCGGTTTCCTTGGTTCGTGAGTACGAAATGTGACAGAGGGGAGGCAGCAGTAGGATTATAACGTTTGAAATCATCGTCTCCCCCCATGACTATTAACTAATTGCATTCTACTAATTACTCGTAAATCACTTCGTTTCCACCTTCACAACTCTGTATATGTATGCTCAGTACACGGTCGTAAGTACCACCACTTTCAAAGTGCCTTCGACTGTGCTCCTCTTTGCCATACCATGCTCAGTACACGGTCGTAAGTACCACCACTTTCAAAGTGCCTTCGACTGTGCTCCTCTTTGCCGTACCATTTCTCTCTCTCTCTCTCTCTCTCTCTCTCTCTCTCTTTCCATCACTCACTCACTCACTCATTCTCTTTCTCTCTATCTCTCTTTCTTTGTTTCATTCTTTCTCCCTTTCTCTGTTTCACTCTTTCTCTCTTTCTGTCTTTCTCTGTTTCACTTTTTCTCTGTTTCTCTTTTTCTCTTTCTCCGTTTCTCTCTTTCTCTCTCTCTCTCTCTTTCTTTGTTTCACTCTTTCTCTGTTTCACTCTTCCTCTCTTCCTCTCTTTTTCTCTTTCTCTGTTTCTCTGTTCTCTCTGTTTCTCTCTTTTCCATCTCTTCCTCGGGCTATTTCCGCCTCCACTTGTCAAGAACACAAATAAAGACTACAGAACGGTTAGCTGGTGAAGGCGAGATAGTAAGAACTTGCAGGCAAGAACGATCGGTGCTTTTCCACCTCAATCTCGTTCTAAAGCCTTAATATGTAATTTGTAACTTTCATAGAAAACCACCCTTGCCAGTCTCCACTTGCTGTCATAAAAAGCAACGTTGCATTAAGATTCGCGTTTAAAGAGCAAAATTAATAGGTAATTGCTTTTTTCCCAGCGGATTATCTCGAAAACAAACGTTTTAACGACAAACTGAGATTTCCAAGTTAAGGGGTGATTCTCATTGCGATTCATACTGTTGCCAGTTTATAGTGGAGATCTTTATACGTTGTTTGAAATATAGGTAGAATTTCTTGTTGTTTCATTTCGTCGAAATTATTGTATTCGTCGGAAAAGGATTAATAATTTAGTTGTGACTGTATTCGTTTGTAAATAAATTATATTCGAAATACTCGAATAAGTAAAAATAAATACATGCATTAACGAAATGTAAAAACATGATGTTACAGCTGTGTCTTTATTGTATAATGTTATTCTGATGACGTTGTATATTTATGTATGTACATACAATAGCAACCATTAAATTATTGTATAACACATCGTACATAAATATGAAATAGTATGTAATTTAGGTTTCTGCAATTGAATTGAATTTAGAATAGTATTTCATTTCGTATCATCTGTTTAATCATTTTTAGAAAATATAATTAAAATACGTAGAACATATATTTTATTACATCCAGGCCAAGGAATTAAATCCATTTTTATTTTGGAAGAGACATTTACATTTATTTTTAATTAAACCTAACTCTTGACACTATTGTAGTATATTTACTTTCATTAACGAAAGCTATTTGTTAGAAAATATTGTCGTTCCAAAAACCCTTGAGATCTTCTCAAAACGAATGATTAATTTCACAGAAATGATATAAATATCGCTTTCACTATCGACATCTATCGATTTAAAAAATTTCGTAATATCGTCATTCCACGAAAACCATTGCAAATTTAAAAAATCTACTCGAGCCATCGTATTGTGCATCAAAAATAACGAAATTTTGTCCTCTTCTATTTTTCTCCTAAATCCACCACTTACAAGAAAAACAAACACTGAAATCTAACAGAGCGAACACCTCATACATCTTTACTCTAATTTAAATCACCCAATACCTTTTGTACGAACGTAACACATATCTTTCCATCAAAATCTCCACGAAATCGTGCTCACACAGTCGTCAAAACTCGAACTCGACAGATTATTCCCACGAATCGTGTTACCTAAATATCTCCGAATCCGGTGCAACTAATAAACGAAGAGCGGAACGTCGAGCGAATGACGATGAACCGGCACAATTGCGAACAGTCACTTCGCCATCTGGGAAAAACGATCAATTAGCTTAACGAATTACCACCAGCTGTTAGATAACCAAATCTTTGTCGTTGGCGAATAATCGCGATTGTTCCGAACGTTGAGGCGCGACGGGCCTCGAAACAAGTGTTTGATGATTCCCAGCGCGTTCGCCGATGTAACATAGCGTTTTTGACAATTATTGGTATCGGCTGGGGACGAGCACGTAGCAATGGTCCCGCGTGAATTTCTAAAGTTCGCCGCGCACTTGAAGTTTTGACGAGACCGAATACACGCATCACCTGAGCCTGCCCATCTGTAAACAAGATTTATAAGCGGAAACGTTTTAGCGAAACTTTCGCTCCCACGAGTAAAGCCGACGCGCGCCTGACCGAATGCCGTTACCTCTGAAATGCTTCTCGATAGGAAATATTTCACTTCGACGAACACACGGGGATATACGTAATTCCCAATGCATTTTATTTCACATTCGCTACACCAACGAAAGGTCACATTCATGTTTACCAGGTTGGCTTGGCTGGCTTGGATGGTTGGCTGGCTGACTGGTTGGTTGGTTAGTTGGTTGGTTGGTTTGCTGGTCGCTCGGTTCGAATGGGGATTCAGATTTGTGGAGAAAGAATAAGGGTGAATAGGGCTGCAGAAGATGACTGGGGACCGAAGCACGAGGGTAATGAATGGATGGTATAGAATAGAGTGGAGATTTCGGATTAACAGAAGCCTCTACGTCTTTGCTATTGTAATAACCGCTATTTTCTCGGGATCAATGCTGATCTTGCCTGTGACAATGTGTGTGATAAACGGCGATTTTTAGTGATCTGGGAATTCTTTTCCGACGATGATGAATGCAGTATTGAGAACGACGTGCAGTTGTTCTCATTTAATATTCGGACACTCTTTGGAACAGTAGAACATTTTCTAAATTGGACCAAGCGACTTGAGCATTTTTCAGAAGCTAGAAGGACTAGTTTATTAGACGATGTGTAAAGGGAATTTTGAAAAAATTGCAATTTGTGGAATTGTGAAGAAAATTGTAAAAAATCTAGGCTAAACTCTTAAAAAATTTTAAACAACTTTTGATTGTTGCTTTTCTTATTGAAAATTTCATGACTGTGAATGAGTCAGATGTAACGTGCTCATTCTGTATATGATATAAATCCTCTACTCTGTATAATATAAGCAGAATGTACAGAGTGTAAAAGAAGTAATTGCCACGACTCTAGGGGGTGCATCTACACCCTTGGATTGGGGAACATTTGCAAAAAATGAACATATTCTCGTCGATAAGAAGAGAGAAAATATAAAAGTATCCACATGCCACTTTTTAAAAAATGTTCACCGATCTAAAGGTGTAAATTCACCCTCTAACGCCAGGACAATAACTTCCTTTACACACTGTACAGTAGTTTGTCTTTACGCGAAGCTGTTTAAATAGAAAAAAATTATGAACCATCAGAGAATTTTGGGAAATATGTAAACAACGACTCACCGTAATACCTACCGTGCATTAATCTTTAGTATTAATTGGGGATTATTGTTTACGCAAATGGGTAAGCAGTTTTAACGCGGTATATAGATTATCGAACACGCTGGTGAGTTCGAAGGGGTGACAGTGGAAAAAGGTGGAATTACTTCCCATGGAGCACGAATGTAATTTCGTCATATAATATAATAGCCGTGAAAAGACACACTGAATAATTTTAGTAGTCACCGGGGTATTCTACAGTTCTTTGCCGAGCATTTCCCGCCGCGCCGGGAGAACGAACGAGTGGCTACTCATAAGTTTAACGTAAACGACCTCGTTGTTGAAAATATCGATTCTAGTTGCATCCAGTAACCATCTATTCTGCGAGCGACATTTTTTCGTGAATAAAGAAAGATCGAAAAGATTGAGTGCCCCGAACCCTTTTGTCCAACTCATACGTTCACTATTCAACATTACACAGCGACTTGCTTCGACCGAACGATCCTTTTGATTTCACAAATTGTTTCAGTATTATGTGAAAAATTTAAATGGTTCTCTGGGGAGATGGTTCGAGTACTTGAAACAAAAACTCGATTCTGTTTCATTCGAAGTGTCTTGTGAAGTGGTGAAATGTGTGAGATGCATGGGGTGTTTCGTTCGCCTTGTACGTTTGGCGGTGTAAAAGTGTGCCAGAAAGGAATTGTTCAATTCAGAATGAAATTCGAATACTGAAGTTAATTCTTTTCCTGAGTTTCAAGATCATGGTCGTATTTTTTAAATAGCAATTATAGACAGAAAGATTTTTCGTTTTTAATGCGCATTTTTTAATCGCTGAAGTAACGGGTATAAAGGAAGGTGAGCAGAACAGTTTACAGTAATGTCTCTACAAGTGTCAGCCAGTTTGGATTCTACAAGTGTCAGTATAGATGTTCCTACGCCTAAGTCTGCGTCATTGCTGCGCCTATGTTATCTCGCTCGCAGTCAGTTAAGCGTGTGACGCTACACCACTCGGTTTCTTTTACGAGATTTCACGGCTCGACAATTCATAATAGAAAAATATAATTTCTTTAATTTTCCTTTTTTTCATCTGAAATTTTTTTTTACATGTTGCTGAGATTTTGCTGATGAAAATGAGATCAAACACGATATAATTTGAACAACATTTACTTATTAATACTTATTGAGTAATTAATTCAATGTCGGCCTACCTCCACGTAAAAAAAAGA
>NW_017100281.1:1664859-1670399 GCF_001263275.1 Habropoda laboriosa | reverse complement strand
GTGTTAATAAGTAAATGTTGTTCAAATTATGTCGTGTTTGATGTCATTTTCATCAGAAAAATCTCATCATTATGTTAAGAAAAATTTCGAGTTAAAAAAACGTAAAATTAAAAACGTTGATATTTAAATCGCTTGGTTGCCTCGACTCACGTTTCATCCTTATCTTTTATTCGCTGTCCTTGTCTACGTTCGGCAAACTACAAAGGCGGGCGCGAGGCTCGAAAACGTAGTCCCTGACTCTACGAGTGTCAGGTTTAGGTTCCTTGAGGACTGACACTTGTGGAGACATTACTGTATATATTTTTCTGCGTGTATTGAATTTCTTATATAGTAGTTGAAATAATTCCATTATGATTAAATACTATTATTTTTCATATGATTTCTGTAACCATAAATGTTGAACGTCTATACTGCACCCGATGGTCCCGTTACACACTGAAAATACAGTTTCTTTTTTGAATTTATTAATTTAATTGTACTCAATAAGATCAATAAGAGAATTCTAAGTAATTTTGATTGGCGTGTTACAGGGAGTAACTTTCACAAAATGTTACTTACAATTTATCTTACAAGATATACACGAAGTTTGACCGAAAAAAGTGGGACACCCTGTACATACTCAGCTTATACTACAATATTTCAAACTGATTAGCTTTTCTTCTTTCACAAAGGGTTACTTACAATTTATCTTGTAAGATATAGGTACACAAAGTTTGATAAAAACTGGGACACCCTATAGATACTCAGCTTATACTACATTTCAAACTGAATTACTTTTCTTCGGATCTTAATAATTTCGTAATGATTGTTTAGATTTAGTTCACGTTCAGCAAGTGTCTCTAATACTTGTGAACTAGAGTGTATGTATATCCTGCAAAATATCCCGAGAATCTTCATCTTCAAGTCCTAACTACCGTGAAACTTTGCGGAAAATGTTGCGAATATAACTTCGCCGTTAAAACGTTTCGTTTTTTCTTTTTTACTAGGAATTTCGTTAGGGAAACGGGCGTGTCAAGAACTTTTGGTCGCTATAATGAACAGCTAAGAAGCATTCGGAGCGGGAAAAATGCAAGAGAGAGGGCAAGGAGAAAGAGGACGGAAGGCGTGTCGCATCGGAAACGTCCATCTCTGAATTTGCATTTTCAGCGTTTCACTCGGGCAGACAAATAACGAGTTCATTACGGCCCTCATCAGATATAAATGACATATTTGATTTGCGTCGTGGCCGTCGACGTCGGCATCGTTTATAAGGCGAATACCACCTTCCAAACCATTCTACGCTCTTGATGAAAGAGAGGGGAGAAAGAGACGGGTCGTTTGTGATCACTGATCTATTTGCAGATCGAGAGACATCTTGAGCATGCGAAACGTTAATCCATCCCTCGAATTTTCGAGAATCTGTTGGAGACAATCAGTCCGCGACGGAAGATTCTCGATCGTTTAACGGTTTAGACGTCACGCGAATTTCAAATGATATGGCGTGCAAAGGAAATTGAAAGTTGCAGTGTACGAGGTGAGAAATTACCTTGTATTGCACGTTTTGTACTTCAACGTGTATGCGTAAAGAGGTTCGTAGGTTTTGACGTATAAATTTTGTTGTGGAAAGATGTCGTACAGATGACTTTATCTGTTGATTACTCGAGGAATTAGTTTCTTTTGGGTGTATGCATGCGTTAACTCCTTTATCGAGTGTGACTCGACATCGGTTTATTCAATTTTATTTAAATTGCCAGTTTAAATATGTATTATATTTTGCAATGTTTTTATTACCTGGATGAGCAATAGGTATACATATACACTACCGGCCAAAAGTTTGGTATCACCTCGCACTTTTCATCAATATTAAATCTGCTGCTAATTTTTTATAAATTTGAAGTTTATCTCAATTCTACATTTATCAGTTTATCTCATATGAATTGATTCGAACGATAAAAAATTCTCAATGTCGATGACTTTTTTCTGGAAATTTTTCTGTAAATTGCAATGCTCAGTGATTCCAAACTTTTGGCCGGTAGTGTACAGGGTAATTTCGGGAGAGACGGACCAGACAAGTATTTCCTACATTATCCGCCAGATATGGAACAAAAAACACTGAGAGCCACGCTCGATCGCTTTCCGCAAAACAAATGTAAAGCAAAAGAATACTGACGCGTTCCACATATGGCGGATAATGTAGGAAATACTTGCCTGGTCCGTCTCTCCCGAAATTACCCTATGACCTTTAATGCTATTTTCAATGTAATTAGTGAAAAATATTGTTTAAATTGGTCCCTATCGACCAAATGTCTTTTGAAGTGCGTTTCCAATAAAATTCTTCAAACAATAGGGAGTTATTGAAAAGAAAGTTTTTAAGAAAATTTGGAGTTCAAAGGGTTAAGCTGAAATTGGTGGAATGATGTAAAATGAGACGTGAATATACAGGGTGTCCCAGTTTTTTCTGTCTGAACTTTGTCAGTAGGTTTTATGGGTGTAAACAAGAAAAAATTTTTATATAAATATGTGTCGTTTGAAGTTACGACAGTGATAGGAAATACGAATAAGACGTATTTATAAAATTATGAATTTGTTATTATTAAAAGAAAGGTGCAACGTTTGAAATACACTAGTTTATAAAACTTTTCATTTTTTAACAAATTGTCGTCGTTTTTATGCAATTGAAACCGTGTACAGGAAAGCTCAGTGTTGGACAACGCGTGCCCCAAATTGTGGTAAAAGAAATATTTGATCTATTTCACATGTAGAGCTTAATTGAGCTTTTATCCTGACTTTGAATTTCTTCGAAATAATTCTTTGACGGCGAAACAAATTCTACGTGAAAATTAATTTTTACAAACAACATTTTCATACAGTGCTCTTTGTGATATGAATGTTTTCAGTTTTATATTCTTTATTCAGCAAATAGCGATATTTTTAACGGTATGACTTTTTTTACGATTCTACAACACATTTGTTCCGCTGTTAATTTACTTCTGAAACTTGATAAAAACAACTTTTTTAGCACAGTAGGTAATGACGTTTTTGATCAGACGTTCTAAGTTAGAAATTGTTATACGCATCTCTTCTCATTTTTTTTCATTCATAAATATATGGTGGTTATTGAATGGTATTTTTCGTATTGCCTTCAAGTAAGAAAACAATTTCTACCAATTGCAATAAAATAAATACAAGTGAACACGTACATAGATACATTTTCTTATTACATCTACCGTCGTCTTAATTGATTTCATTGGTAAAATCTTTCGTCTCACGCTACAAAAAAACGTGCATCGGAAACGTTGGGTACCTTTAAAAACCAAATTCGTACTCGAGTTGGCGAACACGTGGGAGTAGATTCGTCGATCAATGAATGATTGAATAACTTCGATACGTTCATATTGTATCAGACAATAAAAAACTGATGAAACGTCAAAAACTGAACAAGTGAACAAGAAAATAAATATTCAACTGTATTTTGCATGAAATTACAAAGGGCCGTTTCGTGAATCGTGCAGCAAACCGCGTACAACAGAAAATATGACGTGATAAATATTTACGCAGCGGCCTTTAAAAAATTTACGAGTTGTTTCAACATTTCCATGACGTGTCTGTAACGAACTACTATTTTTTTTTTCTTTCATCGGTCACACACCTCTGTGTCTTCGATACTTTCAGCGAGAACGATCGACGCGAAATTTCAGCAGTAGGTACAACTGAAATTTCTTAAGAATACACACTTTCATCCGACTCATTTTCCCGAATATATTCGTTTCACCGTGTGACTCTTGATTTTTTATTTTTCTTCCTTCGCCCCTCTCTCTTTCATCCTGGGTTTCTCATTTCGTTCTCACCCAACTAGTCGGCAGGACGTGCTTTCATCGTCTCACCGCTGTTGAAAGAAGAGTAATGACTCAGCGAGATTTTCAACGTTCTAAAAGATTTTCGTTCGGATTGGTATCATGAAAATTCGTTCCCCTTGCTAATGACAAGCACTTTACCAATTGCTATTATCTTTTTCGTACACGTGTCTGTGTGTGCGCGTCCCTGTGACGGAAAAGAAATTATCTTTCCGTTCTTTTCTCCCTTCTTTCCAATAACCCACATCAGCGTATTCGCATTTACAATAAAATCAAATAAAACGAAATAAAATACGAATATATTAGAATGCAGCGTGTGGAAAATCGACGCCGCGTTTTATGTGTGCAAGTTTGTTTGAAATTTAATACGATATATTTATCGGAACGAATGTTTTATGAAAGATTCATTTTTACGCGTTTGAAGTTGTTTATAAGGTGGCGAAGGAGTTTTGAAAATTTAAAAATAATGAAACGTGTTTTATCGCGTGTTTTTCCAGTTTGTTTATTTTGTACGAAACTGCATGTTGATAATGCGAAGAAAGTTTGTCGGAAATATAAAATACTTCTGTTTACGCTGTATCATTATTTCCAATAATTCGCAAAATATTCGAGTAGCTGCACGTGCTTTAGCATTACAATTTCGAGGACGATTTGCACCCTTTCTGTGTGGACGATTGTCGGCAAACAATATTTTAGCGGGAATACTCTTTTGAAAACTACCTTATCGAAGTTTCATCAAAATTGACGATCGACACTACGCGATGGTCCTTTGTCGGAAGAGAAACTTGATGAAAATTTTGCCTATGTAGGATAATGGTGTAGGAAATAGGAAGTCGGAGGTAATAAGTCAAATCGAAATAATATGAAACTGTATTACAGTGTAAAAAGTATAAAGGTAATAAACAATACACTGCAGTTGTAAGTACTTAGAAGGTGGATTGAATAGTTCGCTGCTTAAGGACGAGAGACTCGTGCTAGGTGCTTGCAATTTTTACAGTATTACAATGCGTGTTCATTTGTATAGAGATGTACAAAGTTTCGTGGTTTTGTCACATTTTTCTACTTTTTTACTGGTGAAGGAGAGGTGTTTGCAGTGACAGAGAAAAGATCCAATACCTGGTAACGAAGTACCTCACTGCAAGGATCTTGAATGATTTTTGTATGGATCTTAAAAAAAAGGTCTTGAACGATCTTTGCAGCGGGGCCCTTCATCATCAGGAATCGAATCGCTGCACGTTTTCCACTTTTGTCCATCTGTGTTCCATCACTACAAATAGTTGTCTCTAGTTATTAACCCTTTCGCTACGGCAGATTTTAATGCGTAACGTGGGTGACTGACGAATCTTTGGTAGTCAATCGTAAATCCAAATCACTTGCTCTACCATTTTTAAAATTAGTTTCCTAAGATTAATTTTGCGGGTAACAGTTACGGTCGAGTATTCATATTCGATCACATAGGTGTCCTAATACTTATGAACTACAGTGTACGTCTTTTTTTTTTTACGTTGGGGAAATTCTCATGGATACCCCGCCTCCCGGGTACCTCCCGGATACCCACGCCTGGCCCCTCCCTCAGATATTCGGGGTGGGAGTGGCGCCGCTCTGGAGGGGGTCAAAGGGGCCCCCTCTCCATCACCGAGGTGCCGCTGGGACCATACTGGCGACGCCCCCACCGCGGGCCGCGGATAGTGGCCGCCCGGTCCCCCA
>NW_017100281.1:1662574-1664404 GCF_001263275.1 Habropoda laboriosa | reverse complement strand
TGTGGGTCGCCACCTCCGCGGGACCCGGCGGGAGGATGACTCCTCCTCCGGGCCCGCGTACTCGGGTACCTCGGGGTCGTAAAATCCCGTACCGCAGCCCAACCCGAAGGTCGACCGCGGCCCCTGAGGGAAGTGTACATATCTACATATACCTACATTTACCAGAAACGTAAAAATGGAAAAACCGTTGCAATACTGTTCACCATTTTACAGAACCTTCGCCCAACACGAAAAATTACCACGTTAACAATATATATCGAAGAAATCTCGAAAGGAGAGAAGAAATTGTTAAGGAAACGGGAATAGCGAGCAGAAAGAGGCGCGGAATAAGAAATAATTCAACAATTCTGTCGTTATACGTGTCAAGTGCAACGTTAACATCGGGTACAAACAATAGAGAGTAGTTTTTCGAAATAATCATTCCGCTGTGTGTACGAAACAGGACGAAATCCACTGAACGATGTTTCACAGGTTAATACATAACGCTGTAGTCACGCGGCTGTGCACTAACCCGCGGCAACCGAGTGGAAGGGAAGCAATGGTTAACCGAAAGTCGTCGTGAGTGACATCATGGATTCTGTTACGGTCCTTCTCTTTTTTTTTTCTACTTGTTTTCAACTTACGGGTCAGCCTAAAGCTCCGCCTCGATCCGTCACAGCTACCTGACGAAATGGAATACGTGATGAGCGTTCTGCTCACTTGCACCGTGTTCTTCGTTGGCCAACCGATCGATTATTGGAAATCGATGGCATTGCGAAAATGACGGGCAAAATGGCGTGAGTGTACAATGTAGAAGAAGTTGAAATGGTTGAAGTTTACGAGAACGACGCCCGGGAAATCATTGACGAGGACAACAGGAAGAAGAGGGTCAAAGGAGGGCAAGCGGAAAAGGAAGAAAATGTCGATAGAAAATTCGAGAGATGGAGAGAGTTAAAAAGAAGATGAAGAAGGATAACCTATCGTAGGCTCTTCATAGAAGAAGCTTTTCTGAAGTGTGTCAATACGGCACGTGTTAGAATTGTGGGAATCAATTCAAATAGCGGACAGAAATTGTGAAACGTGACAAATGAATCTTGTAGTGATATATATATTTTTTTTAATTTATGGTTAATTCGTTTTCTCTACTAACTGAATTTTACGAAGTTGACAATTCAGTTTAGGTTATAAATATTTTGCGAGCAAAATAGAGAGTTAGATCGTATGGGTAGATGCTGTTATTTAAATATACTTCTACTTCGCAAAATTACTGAAACTTTTCGACGTCATTTTTAAACAGAAAATTTCAGGGACGTAGATTGCATATTATTTCCACGTCAGAGGTTCTTTTGTAATGGAATGGAATATAAATTTTTATATTTTATGGTAATTTACTAAGAAACGAACAATTTTTTCGATTTCAACATTTTTTCCCTGTCACGCACAAGCAATGTTAATGAACTTTCACGCAGACCTATCGAACACTGCCACTACGTTTTTGTAGAACTTCACGAAGATTTAAATTTATTCGTTTGTTTCTTCTGATTGCTTCCTCTATGTGTCTGTTGCATCCCTCTACATTTTTGTTTTTTATCTTCTAATTACTGTTTCCTATAGGGCACATTTATTGTTATCACTAAACCACGAAAATATTCAGCAAAGAATAAATATGTGTTGAACACTTTCTGACACAAAATTCCAGTTGTGAAAATGTAAATTCTGAAAAGTGTAAATTTATTTCAATATATTTATTGATCTGTATACGTAAAGTGATCAGATGTACTGATTTCAAAGGCTCTGTACTGATTTAAATTTTTTACAGAATGTCCTATTGATTTTAAGAAAAACAACTCT
>NW_017100281.1:1626001-1662481 GCF_001263275.1 Habropoda laboriosa | reverse complement strand
TTGACAATGAAAAAAGTTAATTGGGGTTAGATACTTTGAAAGACATATTAATTGCAAATGGTGGAATATTAATGTACACTTTGGTCAGTTCTATGAAGAAATTTTAAATAATGAGGAATTATTAAAGGCGATTTCTTCTTCAAATAAATGTATGTATTCATTGTTTAAGTGTTAGGTACTTAGGAATCAAGTAATCATTGTATGCATGTATGATAGGGAGTTTGATTTGTTCATTTTATCTAATTCGTTAAATACAACAATTAAATTAAAATGTAATTTTATGTCATTACAGTTACGAAATATATCTATTTTTTTTTTTTCATTAATAAAAGTGTACTCAATTTACCTTCAGAAAATCTAGATAGTTTATGCATACGTAAAGATTAATTATCATTGTATCTCTTAAGAAGAAATATTTCAAACGAATTTGATTTGTATTTCAAGTTGTATTTCTACCATAAAATATAACACAGTCTACCGTATCACTGCAAGAAGGGTGAAGGCGCTCACAGCCTTCTTGGGAAGATTAGCAACGCTACTCTCTTTATTCTACAGAAAAGTTCACTGAAATATTCAATATTAAAAGAAAAATCTACTACTATATCTAGAAATTTCTGGTAGAATAGTTTGTAACATTTTATTGAGATCATTCTACAAATCATTTCCTTTTCAAAGCTAGCAGTCGATGTCCTAGCAGAAAACGTTTAGCAGTAACTCCTTCATTTTGTAATATTTCGACTTTTCAAAAATTGTAGAAGAAATCTAAAAGTTACATTTACATCCTCTGAAAAAATTGAAACATTTCCTTTAGTAATCACCTATAAAAAAATTCCCAAATGTTACCTCATTTTAGACGCCTCAGAGTGGTGTGCCCCTTTAAACAACAGAATTTATCCAAGCCTTTTTGATACAACCAAAATACAATCATTGCCAAAATACTATCGATGCTCGTAAAAAAAAAGAAGAAAATAAAAACAAATTTTATTTTACCCTAATTCCAAAAGAATAGAAAAATGTTAATATCGTAGCAACAATTTACCTCCCTCTTTCCATAACCTCTATCAATTGGTTAAGTTCACGGGCCAGATTCTGAGACGCCCAATAGACGAGGATTCCAGTTTGGTTGGACCTCGATCGAGAAAGGACTGGCAAAGGGATGGGGTGGAGGGTTGGAGCGGGAACGGAGGTGGTTGTCGAGCTCGACGTCGACCGATATACATCTTCGAGATCCGATAAGACAGGATAGATATGTTTCATGGCATCTTACCTCTTTACCCGCATTAAATCGAATGCCAAGGCATTCTCATGCATGCCAATTCCCACCCTTGGCCTGGCTGGTTGGCTGCTTTTATACGTATCCCAGCCACCTTTACCTTTCTATCTCGGCCCAGCGTGATTTATGCGTTAACGTAAATATTGTTGCCGACGAGATTCGAGTGGCCGTGTGAAGCTGCTGTACACGATCAGCGCAGACGCTGCTCCCACCTGTTTGCGATGCTACCGAACGTTTATCTCAGCCTGGTATACCAGCTAAAGAACGTTCCTCTGTAAAGGAGTGGCCCTTTACCTCACGAACATTGATTGCCTTATATGAGGATAAATATTTTTAATCAGTATTACATGGATAATTTGAGTTTCCCTTTGAAACGTATTTTCAAGCTTTGATGATCCCTTTAAATTTTTGAGATTCTCACTTGCTTTTTGTGTAATTTTCTTTTTTTCATGAGTAATTGTGATTCTTTATCTTGGGAATGTTGATTGCATTATGTGAGGATAAATATTTTTAATCAGTATTACATGGATAATATGTGTTTCCCTTTGAAACGTATTTTCAAGCTTTAATCGTCCCTTTAAATTTTTGAGACTCTCACTTGCTTTTAGTAAAAGTAATTTAGTTTTCACTTTTTGACTATTTATTTGCAGGGTTAAATGATGAGAATCGTCAAATGGAGAATAAAAATTGATTTACATTTATATAAACATTTCTGTATCACTTCTGAATCAGTACACCTAAGCTTAGCAGTATGCTTTCTCTTGAAAATTTTTATTTCTATTTTTGGGTCCATTTAATTTTTCATGAATAATTGAAAAATTCTGAAGGAGATGATAATTGAGGTATATGTATATTTGAGAAAATGTGAGACGTACTGTTCCATTTTTAACAAAATTTTTGTGAAAACGTTTTATACAGTTGAAATTAAAATTTCTACGCAGCTTTAGCTTCATTTTTCACAGGTAAAATTTTGTATCATAATTATAATGCAAAATTCACCCATTACGTTAATGTCAACAAACATCTTTGAACAGGCTTCAATAAATTATTACATTTATCTCAAAGAACATTATAAATGGTAGAAATTTATCACAATTTCATTCTCTTCAAAAAAAATCAACGAACTTTTTCACTATCCACTTCAACAACCGCATACATATACCACTCTGGTTACAGTTACTTTAATATTTACGGTAAATATCTGCGGTATAAAACTTATTTTTACATTTTGAAAAAAGCCACCGTCACAGTGTAACAAATTTTCAAGAAATCCTTACTTCTATTCTCGCTTTAAATAAAATATCTTATTTTTCCTCGAATCTCGTTTACTGTCACAAACTTTAGAGAAAAGCCACCATTAATTAAGAAAAGGATTATTAAGTTTATATCGTGGCTCCCTGATAACTGAAGCGTACGATTTCGAGAGCGCGACATCTTAAGTTATAAAGCGCGTCATTCACAAGGAGACCCTACAACTGGTCTCCCGAGGATTTTGATAAAGTTTGATCCAGTGAATCTAGATGTTAAATGATGATATTTCGTAGAGTATTTCGTTCCAATTCGTACCTCTTATAAATAACGGAAATTGTGCGCGCAAACACTTTTATATTTCACTTGCATTGTTTAAACAATACCGTTTGATTCGACAAATATTGACGTTTGCTGAAAAGAATTTTAATTTATAAACTGAATATTTTATGATTTCTACTGTTTTCTTACTTGCAAAATTTAATTTAATACGTACGTCAATAATATGCATGTTAAATATATTATATTTACTCTGCGTAAATGCGTTTCCATATTAGTTGTAAGGAAAATTTACATACATGGTTAATTTACGCATGTAAACAACATGTTTTTAACCAATATAAATACCTACGTATATTTATAACTGTAAATTTATGTAAGCCAATTTTAAATAGTTATTGAACAAAGTGATGTGAAATTTGACCGACTAAAGTAAAAGTGAAAAAACATTTAGAAGTCGTGGTATGCGTGTCTATATTCTCAGTTTACGAAGGATTAGGTCATTCCATAAGTTCGTGCCAAAGCGAAAAATATTTCCATGAAAATCCAAGGAGATCCTATAGCGACAACATAATGGTCTTACGAAAAAAAAAGTTGTGGAATGAGAATGCATTTCCTTTTTTTTTTTAAATCAAATTTAAAGGTTCGTTGGAAATATTGATCTAAATTATAAATTATACAATCTTAAAGATGTTCGTATGCTCAATTTCATTTGCTTATACAAATGCACAATGAAAGATTCTGCTGGTTCACATACAATGCGTGATTCTCTAGCTAAATGGTTTCAAAGGGCGAATAAAGTTTGCCTAAAAATGTCCTAAGGCCAGGTCATTTATTTTTGTCCACGTACTAATCAGTCCTTTGTCCGAAAAATAAGATTACGATACGTCAGTTGCTAATGAGCAAGAGAGGCTAAGCACTAAAACACTATTGGACGAACAGCCGTTCTTGGATATTACTAGGAGCTGATGAGGAAGAAATTCAAGGGTCGTATGCGTAATACTGTACCGAAAATAGAAAGAAATTTTCGGGTTACTTATCTCAAACTAGACAGCAAGTGTAAACATATTTCCTATGCAACAATGCTACTTGCGGGCAGGTAAACGCACCGCTAAATTAAAAGCATCCGTGTTACGTGGTGTGACGGTGCAAAGGTAGGGCGCGGGGTTGTAACAACCAGAGAAAGAGAGCAAAGATTGCAGAAAAGGTGAGAAAGGTATGGGAGCGGAGTGTAAGCGTGGTAGGGGAATCAATCGAGTCGCGCTGCAGGCACTGACAGAGCGTTCGGGTAATGGTTTTCTCATTCGAGGAATTTAAGTCACGTAGAAAAAGTATTTGAACGGCGTGAATTAGCATTCCGTTGGGTGTCCGGCCAGGGCGAGCGTTTCGACGGCTGGAGACAATAGAAAAATCAGTCGGTGCAAATCGATTGGCAAATAATGTCCGTAGCCAGGCTTTTACATCGGGAATTAACCGAGCAAAGGGACGTGAAGGGTCTCCCTTTCTCTCTCTCTCTCTCTCTCGGTTTTTTTCTTCTTCTCTTTCCATTTTGCCAAATGTATGCACGCCTGTCTAGTCGTGTTGTCGCGTTACTTTGGAAGAATCGTAAGATGCGACGGTCGCGTTCCTTCAACTCCGGGGGACTCGAGAACCTCCACTCGTTTACCGGATCTTCGCCTAGACTCGAACTGACGATAAACTCGAAGAAATTAACCGGGCCATCAAATTGTACTTTGTAGAGAACTTCTCATTGGCTTCGAGACTTTAAATGTCCGCCCGTACGAATTACGAGCCTCACGGGTCTTTAACTTCGAAGTAATTCGTAAATTTCTATGGTTGCACCGCCACCAACTCCTCTCTCCCTCTTTTGCACCGACCGTGGCCTATCGTCGGTTCTGTTTTATCATTCAGGCATTAGCTTAATTTACTACAGCACGCAGTTTTAATCTATAACGAATGCCCGCTATATAAGGGCCATCGACTTGCAGGTGGTAATAGATTTTAGTTAAAGATTTACGGAACGATCGGTGGTTAATTGCGACCATTTGCATAGGATTAGACGTTAAACGTTAAATACTTATGCGCCAGGCGTTTCAACATCCCACGTTTTATTAAACGGAAGAATGATCTTTTTCGCAACTGTCGCGACCAACGAGTTGCAATGGTTCTGAGAAAAGTTTGAAAAGTTCTTCATTTAGTTACTGAATTTACACAGAAGAAGAGGTTACAGTGTTGTAGAAATGGGAGATTATAATTATAAATATTTAGACGAGTGTTTAGAAAGAAAGACGTTCGAGCGAAGAGTACTTAGACCAGAGAGACAGACAGGTGATAGGATTTTTCGTGTGAATGTTTATCCTAGAACAGAGGTGTCCAATTGGCAGCTCGCGAGCCACATAGGCTCCTCTTCTTTTCGCCCGCTCCGCAGAGCCGTAGAAGAACAGCCTCCTCCATACCAACTATGCGGAGCTCAGGAGTTTGCCCACAGGGCATTACTGGGGCAAGAAGAATATTTCCGCTAGGCAGAGCTACATGCTTCGATTCATCGCGTTCGGCCAATAATGACAATACGTGTGCCCTATTTCTACGATTGTGTCAGAGAAGGTGGGCTTATCGGGATATGACCCAATCAGACCCGCATTCCTTTGTCACGCCATCTTCTCATGGACGCTCAGTATAAGCCTACACTCCCCTCACTAGCATTGTTCCCGACTCTTTTTACGATTGTCGACGTCATTTGCTCCGACCGCTGGCTCTGAACTCTGCTCGCGGGCAACGGCGGGCGCTCTTGCCCTCAGAACTGCTCGCGGGCAACGGCGGGCGCTCTTGCCCTCAGAACTGCTCGCGGGCAACGGCGGGCGCTCTTGCCCTCAGAACTGCTCGCGGGCAACGGCGGGCGCTCTTGCTCCCAAAACTGCAGGCTCTGATCTAAGGCAGTGCTGTCCAACGTATGCATCTCCGACGCTTCAGACCCGCAATCCTTCTAGGGGCAAACTTTTGAGCTCTGCAGTCTGTCTGACGAGTGGAGTCAATAGAGGTAAGCAAGACATTCACGTGTTAAGCACGTAATAGGTGTAAGGGACTCTATTTTTTTAAACGAGATGTTATATTTTTTCTACTTGTGGCAAAGTCAACGTGCTATCGTTAAAGGTGAAATGCCAAGACCGGTTATGATTTTGAATATTTATAGTATTATAGAACGGATGGTGATCTATTACGATACCATTTGCACTCGTTCTATTAATATTGCTTCACATTGTCAACATTTGCACGCTTTGTAGCACTGTATTTATCGTTTACGCTGCAAATAATTTCATAGATCTTTGAGCCTGGCGCAGTGGTGCCTATTACTAGATTTACTCAAGGCGCATTGCAATTCATAGTATTATTCGAAACAAGATTATTCCTCATTGAAGGATAAAATCTATTAATAATTAATAACCCTTTGCACTCGTGAGGCGACTCAGAAGCTCATTCTGCTATCGATGCTGGTAAAAAAAAAAGAAAATAAAAACAAATTTTATTTTACCCTAATTCCAAAAGAATAGAAAAATGTTAATATCGTAGCAACAATTTACCTCCCTCTTTCCATAACCTCTATCAATTGGTTAAGTTCACGGGCCAGATTCTGAGACGCCCAATAGACGAGGATTCCAGTTTGGTTGGACCTCGATCGAGAAAGGACTGGCAAAG
This sequence comes from Habropoda laboriosa, assembly GCF_001263275.1. NCBI lineage: Eukaryota > Metazoa > Arthropoda > Insecta > Hymenoptera > Apidae > Habropoda > Habropoda laboriosa. Next base: position 1,655,988 of record NW_017100281.1, on the reverse strand, counting down.
GGATGGGGTGGAGGGTTGGAGCGGGAACGGAGGTGGTTGTCGAGCTCGACGTCGACCGATATACATCTTCGAGATCCGATAAGACAGGATAGATATGTTTCATGGCATCTTACCTCTTTACCCGCATTAAATCGAATGCCAAGGCATTCTCATGCATGCCAATTCCCACCCTTGGCCTGGCTGGTTGGCTGCTTTTATACGTATCCCAGCCACCTTTACCTTTCTATCTCGGCCCAGCGTGATTTATGCGTTAACGTAAATATTGTTGCCGACGAGATTCGAGTGGCCGTGTGAAGCTGCTGTACACGATCAGCGCAGACGCTGCTCCCACCTGTTTGCGATGCTACCGAACGTTTATCTCAGCCTGGTATACCAGCTAAAGAACGTTCCTCTGTAAAGGAGTGGCCCTTTACCTCACGAACATTGATTGCCTTATATGAGGATAAATATTTTTAATCAGTATTACATGGATAATTTGAGTTTCCCTTTGAAACGTATTTTCAAGCTTTGATGATCCCTTTAAATTTTTGAGATTCTCACTTGCTTTTTGTGTAATTTTCTTTTTTTCATGAGTAATTGTGATTCTTTATCTTGGGAATGTTGATTGCATTATGTGAGGATAAATATTTTTAATACATGGATAATATGTGTTTCCCTTTGAAACGTATTTTCAAGCTTTAATCGTCCCTTTAAATTTTTGAGACTCTCACTTGCTTTTAGTAAAAGTAATTTAGTTTTCACTTTTTGACTATTTATTTGCAGGGTTAAATGATGAGAATCGTCAAATGGAGAATAAAAATTGATTTACATTTATATAAACATTTCTGTATCACTTCTGAATCAGTACACCTAAGCTTAGCAGTATGCTTTCTCTTGAAAATTTTTATTTCTATTTTTGGGTCCATTTAATTTTTCATGAATAATTGAAAAATTCTGAAGGAGATGATAATTGAGGTATATGTATATTTGAGAAAATGTGAGACGTACTGTTCCATTTTTAACAAAATTTTTGTGAAAACGTTTTATACAGTTGAAATTAAAATTTCTACGCAGCTTTAGCTTCATTTTTCACAGGTAAAATTTTGTATCATAATTATAATGCAAAATTCACCCATTACGTTAATGTCAACAAACATCTTTGAACAGGCTTCAATAAATTATTACATTTATCTCAAAGAACATTATAAATGGTAGAAATTTATCACAATTTCATTCTCTCCAAAAAAAATCAACGAACTTTTTCAGTATCCACTTCAACAACCGCATACATATACCACTCTGGTTACAGTTACTTTAATATTTACGGTAAATATCTGCGGTATAAAACTTATTTTTACATTTTGAAAAAAGCCACCGTCACAGTGTAACAAATTTTCAAGAAATCCTTACTTCTATTCTCGCTTTAAATAAAATATCTTATTTTTCCTCGAATCTCGTTTACTGTCACAAACTTTAGAGAAAAGCCACCATTAATTAAGAAAAGGATTATTAAGTTTATATCGTGGCTCCCTGATAACTGAAGCGTACGATTTCGAGAGCGCGACATCTTAAGTTATAAAGCGCGTCATTCACAAGGAGACCCTACAACTGGTCTCCCGAGGATTTTGATAAAGTTTGATCCAGTGAATCTAGATGTTAAATGATGATATTTCGTAGAGTATTTCGTTCCAATTCGTACCTCTTATAAATAACGGAAATTGTGCGCGCAAACACTTTTATATTTCACTTGCATTGTTTAAACAATACCGTTTGATTCGACAAATATTGACGTTTGCTGAAAAGAATTTTAATTTATAAACTGAATATTTTATGATTTCTACTGTTTTCTTACTTGCAAAATTTAATTTAATACGTACGTCAATAATATGCATGTTAAATATATTATATTTACTCTGCGTAAATGCGTTTCCATATTAGTTGTAAGGAAAATTTACATACATGGTTAATTTACGCATGTAAACAACATGTTTTTAACCAATATAAATACCTACGTATATTTATAACTGTAAATTTATGTAAGCCAATTTTAAATAGTTATTGAACAAAGTGATGTGAAATTTGACCGACTAAAGTAAAAGTGAAAAAACATTTAGAAGTCGTGGTATGCGTGTCTATATTCTCAGTTTACGAAGGATTAGGTCATTCCATAAGTTCGTGCCAAAGCGAAAAATATTTCCATGAAAATCCAAGGAGATCCTATAGCGACAACATAATGGTCTTACGAAAAAAAAAGTTGTGGAATGAGAATGCATTTCCTTTTTTTTTTTAAATCAAATTTAAAGGTTCGTTGGAAATATTGATCTAAATTATAAATTATACAATCTTAAAGATGTTCGTACGCTCAATTTCATTTGCTTATACAAATGCACAATGAAAGATTCTGCTGGTTCACATACAATGCGTGATTCTCTAGCTAAATGGTTTCAAAGGGCGAATAAAGTTTGCCTAAAAATGTCCTAAGGCCAGGTCATTTATTTTTGTCCACGTACTAATCAGTCCTTTGTCCGAAAAATAAGATTACGATACGTCAGTTGCTAATGAGCAAGAGAGGCTAAGCACTAAAACACTATTGGACGAACAGCCGTTCTTGGATATTACTAGGAGCTGATGAGGAAGAAATTCAAGGGTCGTATGCGTAATACTGTACCGAAAATAGAAAGAAATTTTCGGGTTACTTATCTCAAACTAGACAGCAAGTGTAAACATATTTCCTATGCAACAATGCTACTTGCGGGCAGGTAAACGCACCGCTAAATTAAAAGCATCCGTGTTACGTGGTGTGACGGTGCAAAGGTAGGGCGCGGGGTTGTAACAACCAGAGAAAGAGAGCAAAGATTGCAGAAAAGGTGAGAAAGGTATGGGAGCGGAGTGTAAGCGTGGTAGGGGAATCAATCGAGTCGCGCTGCAGGCACTGACAGAGCGTTCGGGTAATGGTTTTCTCATTCGAGGAATTTAAGTCACGTAGAAAAAGTATTTGAACGGCGTGAATTAGCATTCCGTTGGGTGTCCGGCCAGGGCGAGCGTTTCGACGGCTGGAGACAATAGAAAAATCAGTCGGTGCAAATCGATTGGCAAATAATGTCCGTAGCCAGGCTTTTACATCGGGAATTAACCGAGCAAAGGGACGTGAAGGGTCTCCCTTTCTCTCTCTCTCTCTCTCTCGGTTTTTTTCTTCTTCTCTTTCCATTTTGCCAAATGTATGCACGCCTGTCTAGTCGTGTTGTCGCGTTACTTTGGAAGAATCGTAAGATGCGACGGTCGCGTTCCTTCAACTCCGGGGGACTCGAGAACCTCCACTCGTTTACCGGATCTTCGCCTAGACTCGAACTGACGATAAACTCGAAGAAATTAACCGGGCCATCAAATTGTACTTTGTAGAGAACTTCTCATTGGCTTCGAGACTTTAAATGTCCGCCCGTACGAATTACGAGCCTCACGGGTCTTTAACTTCGAAGTAATTCGTAAATTTCTATGGTTGCACCGCCACCAACTCCTCTCTCCCTCTTTTGCACCGACCGTGGCCTATCGTCGGTTCTGTTTTATCATTCAGGCATTAGCTTAATTTACTACAGCACGCAGTTTTAATCTATAACGAATGCCCGCTATATAAGGGCCATCGACTTGCAGGTGGTAATAGATTTTAGTTAAAGATTTACGGAACGATCGGTGGTTAATTGCGACCATTTGCATAGGATTAGACGTTAAACGTTAAATACTTATGCGCCAGGCGTTTCAACATCCCACGTTTTATTAAACGGAAGAATGATCTTTTTCGCAACTGTCGCGACCAACGAGTTGCAATGGTTCTGAGAAAAGTTTGAAAAGTTCTTCATTTAGTTACTGAATTTACACAGAAGAAGAGGTTACAGTGTTGTAGAAATGGGAGATTATAATTATAAATATTTAGACGAGTGTTTAGAAAGAAAGACGTTCGAGCGAAGAGTACTTAGACCAGAGAGACAGACAGGTGATAGGATTTTTCGTGTGAATGTTTATCCTAGAACAGAGGTGTCCAATTGGCAGCTCGCGAGCCACATAGGCTCCTCTTCTTTTCGCCCGCTCCGCAGAGCCGTAGAAGAACAGCCTCCTCCATACCAACTATGCGGAGCTCAGGAGTTTGCCCACAGGGCATTACTGGGGCAAGAAGAATATTTCCGCTAGGCAGAGCTACATGCTTCGATTCATCGCGTTCGGCCAATAATGACAATACGTGTGCCCTATTTCTACGATTGTGTCAGAGAAGGTGGGCTTATCGGGATATGACCCAATCAGACCCGCATTCCTTTGTCACGCCATCTTCTCATGGACGCTCAGTATAAGCCTACACTCCCCTCACTAGCATTGTTCCCGACTCTTTTTACGATTGTCGACGTCATTTGCTCCGACCGCTGGCTCTGAACATTACTGGGGCAAGAAGAATATTTCCGCTAGGCAGAGCTACATGCTTCGATTCATCGCGTTCGACCAATAATGACAATACGTGTGCCCTATTTCTACGATTGTGTCAGAGAAGGTGGGCTTATCGGGATATGACCCAATCAGATCCGCATTCCTTTGTCATGCCATCTTCTCATGGACGCTCAGTATAAGCCTACACTCCCATCACTAGCATTGTTCCCGACTCTTTTTACGATTGTCGACGTCATTTGCTCCGACCGCTGGCTCTGAACTCTGCTCGCGGGCAACGGCGGGCGCTCTTGCCCTCAGAACTGCTCGCGGGCAACGGCGGGCGCTCTTGCTCCCAAAACTGCAGGCTCTGATCTAAGGCAGTGCTGTCCAACGTATGCATCTCCGACGCTTCAGACCCGCAATCCTTCTAGGGGCAAACTTTTGAGCTCTGCAGTCTGTCTGACGAGTGGAGTCAATAGAGGTAAGCAAGACATTCACGTGTTAAGCACGTAATAGGTGTAAGGGACTCTATTTTTTTAAACGAGATGTTATATTTTTTCTACTTGTGGCAAAGTCAACGTGCTATCGTTAAAGGTGAAATGCCAAGACCGGTTATGATTTTGAATATTTATAGTATTATAGAACGGATGGTGATCTATTACGATACCATTTGCACTCGTTCTATTAATATTGCTTCACATTGTCAACATTTGCACGCTTTGTAGCACTGTATTTATCGTTTACGCTGCAAATAATTTCATAGATCTTTGAGCCTGGCGCAGTGGTGCCTATTACTAGATTTACTCAAGGCGCATTGCAATTCATAGTATTATTCGAAACAAGATTATTCCTCATTGAAGGATAAAATCTATTAATAATTAATAACCCTTTGCACTCGTGAGGCGACTCAGAAGCTCCCTGGAACCGATGAAATTACGTGCAAACAAAAATAAAACAGGAAAATATAGCATTTTTCGTTTGGAAAATAAATCTTAAATAAATCAAAATCGAAATATTACAGTATAATTAACACTTTGCACTCGAGAGGCGACTCGGAAGCGACATTACTATTACAGTTACCGTTTGGTAAATAATTAATGGAGGCACTCCTGATATTTTCCAGGACAGCAGGTCTATGGTCCTCCGTAAATTGTTCACCATATGTTAAATGTCTCAGCAGCGAAGTAGTTTGAAAGAACCAACTTCTAACGAAGTGTTACAAGGTCTTGTATAACATCAAAATACACTATATATCGAAGTAAAATATTATAGTTACATTCGTTAATATATGTACGCTTTATTTCTGTGTTAGTTTAAAAAAATTTCATTAATTTTATCTAGCAAACGAGCTCTGATTTGCTACTTCCTTATAGAAAAAAGGGTTAAGGCTTCCTTCGAGTGCAGAGGGTTTTTTCTCCTATGGATAATGTTTAGACTATAGAATTCCTATATTCTTCTGCAATACAAAAGTACTACCTGCAATAATAGTACACCAAACATGAAATAAAACGTTCAAATTATGCTTCGTTTCTTAGTAAGAAAAAGTGTATCAAACAGCATTTGTTATAAAAAAAATGCATTATATTACATACAGAATATCTAGTTAAATAAAAAATTAGTTCACTGACAAACGAAAAACTGGAATTGTCTCTGAAACAGTTAATTTCTAGTCACACGTTCACGAAGATCTTTTTTCATTTCTTTAAAACGTGTTCCAACAGCTTGCTCTCAGCTTCTATCTATGAATTAGAAATCCTTTGCACGGTATATACATATACATATCACCGATAACGCCTGTGTAAATTTTTATTTAGCAGCATTCGCCGCATTGTATGTGTGTCAAAAAAGTGATTAAAGTTTGGAATTACTTCACACTGCAGAATTCTCCATAGCGTACATAGTGGCTAGGGATTAATTTCATTACGTGCCGCGCACAATTGAACGCGCGCGATATGTTAGCAAAATTAATCGTGCCATCTCTTACCTGCGACGTAACGTTTATCTTTCGGATACCATTCAGCCGTTCTTAACCGCGGGTATTTTTAAGTTGATGTAACAATCTTGGGAGAATCGGAATCTTAAGCCGCGTCTGCGCTGAATACACAGGATGGTCTACCTAACACGTGAAATAGCAAAATTACAAAACTTGGTAGAAAAAGAGAGGAAAAAGAGTTGCGCAACATTATGTTAAATAACATTTTTCGTGTTGCATAGCAAGTTATGTGTTATCAGTCAAGTGTCGGTAAAGATCAAAGAAAGATTGAAGCAGTTTTCTTTGTAAGAGAGGAAAAAGAGTTGCGCAACATTATGTTAAATAACATTTTTCGTGTTGCATAGCAAGTTATTTTGTTATCCGTCAAGTGTCGGTAAAGATCAAAGAAAGATTGAAGCAGTTTTCTTTGTAGCACTGTTTTGTTATTTATCGTATGTTATTGTGGGAAACGGAATGCAAAATGCAATTCGAAATTGGTAAAATATAATTAGGATAAACAAAACTGGTAACGCTTTATCGCTTCACAGGAAACACGAACGAATCCTGCTCTTGTTTTCTCTTAGCTCTCACTCTCTTAGCAACTCGCATTCGCACAAACACACTCGCTCTTGTTTAATAACAAGCCCCCGTTTCGCCTATTCTTATCGCAGGGTTTCTAACGAAACAAGCTCGACCACATGATCGGTCCGCTCCGGTCATTAGCCTCCTACATTGTTAATATATGTTAATATAAATATAAACTTAATTAGTAACACGAGACACAAGGATCAAAATTAGTAAGTGAGCAATTCAAGGAACACTTAAGAAAGCCAGTTTCAAAGCGTGCGAAAAGAAGAAAAAACGTATTCCCTTGAAAAAAAATAAATTAAAGCCCGATTCGCGAAGAAATACCAGAAATGGTCCGTTTTCGATTGGAAGCTCGTCATATGTATAGTCGAACGAAACGAAAATTAGCCGAATTTCGTCTGAGGACGTTCTTGGACCTGGATTCCAAGTGATTATAGGCGTTGAAAGATGCATTAAATTCCGGCGAACTTCTTGTTCGTAAAACACATAACACTTTCGTTAGAAACAGCATTTTCATGAGACAACGACTCTGTTGGTCGTAGCACACAGTTCATAAGACATAACTTTCCGTCTTAACACTCCATGAATACTCTCTCGTAGCACAGTACATACTCTGTTGGAACGCAACGAGACTCTCACGATACACAGACACACTCTTGTATCATAGCAGAAAAACGTTCCTTTTATTTTAACTATTATACTTGGTGCAAAATTAATTCATCGTGTGAATGCACGCGTAAACCACTTCTAAATATTCAAAGATTAATTATTAAATTATTATTCTATAATGGGCAAGATATGGGTACTTCAATTGTCTTGAAAATGCGTACGATTAATAAGAGTCGACGAATGTGAAAAATATAAAGTTTTCGCCGCAGGTAAAAGAGACGGTAAGATTAATTTTGTTAACACAACACGTGCCCTGAATTGTCGCGCGTAGCGTGTCATGGAATTAATAGTCTCTAGCCGCAGCATGCCATGGAAGATAGCGCGTCATGGAATAATTCCAAACTTTAATCACTTTTTGAAATGCTTGCAATCAGCTCGGCGAAGAAATTTTATATTATGAAGTATTGGTATTATGTTCTAAATACCGGCGAAACATCAGGATAGGTTGAAACTTTGCTTGAATAGATGTTTAATTCATTGTGATTTGATCGTCTGATAAATCTAAGATTCTATGTTTTTTGGTAAATAACTGAACTCTGAACTCTGTACATGAACGAAAAGAACTTTGTAGAACCAGTTACAAGTTATCAAAAGTCGGTTCTTAGTAGTACAAAAGTATGACTTAGGAGTGCAAAATTTCTGGTACAAAGTATATGTCTATACTCGTGGAATCTCTAAGTATGCAGGTTGTCCCATAATTCTGTGGTCTTCTTAAGGGGTTAGATGACCTCTGAGGTTTGACAAAATCGGTAATTGGTAATTTAAAATATGAATTATTTAATAATATTTAAAATATTAATATTTTTACTTTTAAAAATATAATTGAAATGGTTGTAATACAAAATTTTCGAGGTGATCTCAATGAATTATAAACGATTCAGAGTCTAAGCTGATTAACTCCACTTTTTGCAATTTTTCAAATTTTAGAAATGAAGCACATTTCAGAAAAAATGTAAATTTAATTCTTGTTCGATAGAGTTAGTCACGTTGGCTTCTGAGCTTCTCAAATATTGCTATAATTAATAAAAATAACAATATCTACAACTAATTACTTGAACTTTATAATCCTAAATAGGAAACAATCGATTTGTAACGTCAAATGAAGAAAGTGTACATGTATAGTTAAATCTGAGGAATCTAAAATAGCAAATACAAATTGACAGTAATGAAACTGACTGCATTATCCATTATTATCTGAGAATATGAAACAATTTCTTACTTACCGGCAAAATAAGCAAGTATCAAACATTCACGAAGAATAAATTTGATTCGCTCGATTTAAATTTGCATCTGCGCTTAACGAGTAATTGACGTGTTCTATGCATTATGAGAGGGAAATTTTCTTCCCCCGTAAACTTGCGAAGAGCTTGAAAATTACTTTCTCGTAGCTTTGTTTAATGCATCGTTCGTTTTCATTTCACGTTCATTAGATTTTCCTTTCAATGCATCCATTGTGTAACTTTCGATTTGTTGCTTTCGGTTTATTTAAATCGTTCTTCTTGTTGCTTTAAAGAGCAGACAATATCGAAGTGAAAATTTGCTTTAAAGGAAGAAAGGAAGGAACGTGAAATTGTGGAAAACTGAATTTCTTATATGTACACTTGTTTACACTGTTTTGTAATCCCTTGAAAACCGTGGAAATATTTCGAATGATAAAAATATGCGGATAACTTTGCATGTGTAGATAAACCAAGTTGACGAACTATTATAAATTGTGGGACAGTAAAACCACGAGGAAACATTGGAAACTTTTTTAACGTCATATTATTTCCAACTTTCGAGCCGGAGACTATATAGTTGCTGATCTCGTTGGGAAAAACCTCGCGAGCCGGAGCATTGTTTGAATTTTATAAAGTACGCGCGCAGCTCATTGGTTGGGTGTAAATTACGCGAATTTTATTTTCCATTTCGTTCAACTGTCTCTGTTGTCGCACGCTTTTAACACGGAACATCGATTATCGCCACCAGACTTGTTCCCAATTTGCACTGTAACCATACAATTATCGGGGAGAGATTTGTTAAAACATTTAACGTGCGAACGTCCCGTAATCCACGCGGGCTGCACTATTCTACCAGCATGAAAAATTAACCAGCGGTAATTCGCATTTATTTTACACGCCGGCCGGGCCGAAATTGAGGCTAGTGCATCGTCAAGTGTCTCCCGCATTCGAAACTAAAACACTTCAACTTTCGCGTCAATCGGCTGAATTTTCAACGACGCTTTATCGCTTTAATCAGGTATCTGGTATTGTCGGGTACATATAACCGCGGCAAAAAGTATGCCGTAAAATATGAATTATATAGAAATATTTTTGCATTAGGAGGAAATCGAACTATTGAAATGTGAGAAGAATCGTTTTTTATTAATTTTGTCGAGATTTTGTCGGGCCACCCTTTGATAATCACGGCAATTTCTTTATGACATTTATCCTGTTTAAGAGACAAAAATTAACTTGCGTTGATAGTCACTCAGTTCATTCTTTTTTGTTTGTTTGCATATTTCAAGGAGAACTTTCTAGCTTTCAAAATATTAACAGAAAAGGCAAGATGAGGTACACTCCCGTCCATAAGTCATGGGACACCATCTTACCGTTTTATATACAGTAAAGCAAGTTTAGATGAAAGATTTAGTTACTTATTTCGATATGAATTGTTCTATTGATAACAATTATGTATATAATGGTATTTTATTGTATTTAATACAAAAGAAACTGAAATATTTATAACAAGGTTAAAAATCGTGTAATTCAACGGCTGGGCTGAAATATTGATTCAGCCTCAAAACACTGTGTGCGATAAGAACGTGGATTATTGCATCTACTCAAATTTACTGTAACAAAAAGTATACATATGAAAAAAAGAAAAAAAACTTGTTAGATACTCTTGTATACCTACCTCATCAGACAGTTGAACCGTGGTTCTATTTATTACGGCAACTAGCGAGACCCAAAACCACGAAAATCCCAGGTTATTAGGTTTTTTCAAATTACAGAATAACAATCTCCGCTAAAATTCCATTACACCTATAGAAATGAAATTCTCCTCGCTTGATAGCTTTAAGGCTGAGAAAATCTTGGCATCCTATAACCTTATTTGAAGGTTCACACACAACGTCATCAAGAATTCAAGTATTTGCAAAGCCATGGGCAAATAACGAGTAATGAGAATTGAAGGAGATTAAAAGAATGCCTCGGAGAGAAGGCAAGCGGAAGAACGTGAAAATTCGACTGCTGATTTCCGTGGCATCCCGGGAGATTATCGCCATTGCCGTGACTACGATGGTGACAGTGCCTGAGGTGATTACGTCGAATGGATATAGGAAGGAACGAGTCCAATCTCAGCATCGCGCTTCGATGGGCAATATCAGTGGCTTATCATCCATCCTCTGCTTCGTAGCTCCGCTCGCCTGCATTTTATAATATAAATTCCCATACTTTTTTTGGCAAAACAGATGAAACAGACTGATACTGTGTTATATTTTTCGTGTAAAAGCCGGACTAGGGGATAACAGAAGGACACAGCTTTACCTTTTCCTTCTTACTTTCTTCGACCCCGCCAATTATAGCTTTGAGACATTTCAGTTCCAATTATTTTTAACGAAGTCTCACATGAAAGTGTCACGTTTCGTTGACATAGAAATATTGACAAAATTATTGATGATATTAACCCCTTGCTATATAATAACGAGTTAGACTCGTGCCACAGATTTTGGTCAAGATCTGATAAAAACAGTTATATCGGTAACAAAAATTAACTTCAGTTGCAATTTTCCGTTTCATTTATTGAACTGAAGATTGCAAAGTTTCATTAATCTGCAATACATTAGATTTTCTTACTCAACATTGTACTAAAACGGTAAATAGCTGACGCTTAGATCAGGAAAAGTAATCATACGTTAAGGGGTTAACGAAGTATTTTTGATCACAAGTGATAGATTTTGGTAAATATGTTTTGAACACTTAAAAAGGAAGAAGTGAAAATCGTGATTTGATTTTTTCCAGTCAAATTTCGTAATTATCGAAGAGTGCAACGATTAACGGGAAATAAATAACAGACATCGCCATACTTCGCGTCAGTATTATTAATGGACATCTAATAAGAATGAAATAACAATCAGGAAATTGCATTCTCTCGTTGTACCATCCGCAGTTTACAATTTTCTGAAATTTTAATTGCAATTTTACCATTGAAATTTTGTTCGGAATTACGTAGAAGAGAAAGAGGAAAGGATGCACGATAGAAAGGGAGGGATAGTTTATTTTATATTATTCTACGCTTATTTATTTTTTGTTTCTTTCACTCGTTTTGTTATTCACAATGGGAACAGGTGAAACGCCGTTTCTCTTTCTGATTTCGCTCCGGCGAACAAGCAAGCTCGTTTTTTGTCTTCGGCCGCGATAAGCTCTGACGAACGTGCTGAAACATTTTAAACGATTTCATGGGAACTGTGTAAGTATCGCTTTACTATTCTCATTCCGTGTGTCCCAAGTAAAATAGACCTTCGAGTGTTTTGTAGTTTTACAGATCAAACATTCCCCTTCGTTTTCTTCTCGTACAATGGAAATTCACAAGTTGATCCTCCCAGATAAATGGTTGTAAATAAGCGCGCCAGATATGGAATTCCTACTTTTCCTCTCCTCTTATTACAATTGTAATCCTTCGTCAAAGGCGATTTGTCGAGTTTTTTTCTTTGTAACTTATACGTCACGCGGAAAATCCTTCGATTCGCGTGTACAGACCGGGGCGTCTGAATGTAGGCAAAGTTCGGGAATTTTTTTCACAGGTAACTACTCAATGAAAAGCTTCAATTTTTTTGGAGGACGTAAATGTAACTTTCAGGTTTACCTCCAATTTTTTAGGAGTAAAAGTATTACAAATTGGCGGAGTTATTGGGAGATATTTCCAAGTGTCCGACTTGTTACCTTTTCGGGCTCACGACAAAAGTGGAATGATTCGAATTGAAATAAATCGATGATTTCGGTAGCTGAAATTAGGGACAACGAAGATGGAAACAGATATAGTAGACGCTTATTCGTTTTCAAATTTTGCTATATTAACAATTTTTTCGCACCAATTCGCTTTCAAGTAAGTAGGAAGTTATTTCAGAAAGTGAACTAAGGAGTTCAAGTGTAAATAGAGTAATTTACGAAAATGTGCGTGTAGAAATCATTGTGAAATTTTGAAATTTAAAACAGTGGAATCAGGATAGATTGTGAATCTATTCTGACCTATTTTTTGAACGAAAAATCTTTGAATCAGCCTCAACAAGTACCATCCATCATGGGGCTATTTTCGCTTGGTGCATCGTTTCATTCAAAAGCACTTAACTTACAACGAAAATTCCCCAAGTGCAAATCACCGCTTTTGATGAAACTTACCTATCGCGTAGTTTTCGAAATAATAGTTAACGAGCGTTTTTTATTTTTCATAGTATATCAGAAATTAATATTTTTCAATTTTTCTATATTGCAGTACAAACTTAAATATTGTAATAATATAATAATGAAAAATAATGTACTCGCAATTTTCATATTATTTGCAATCATCGCGTGACTATGAATATTACGAATTGTAAAGATACTTCAGGGAATTGCAGCGTACGTACGTTTCGTTCGTTCTTCCTCGAATCACTAAAATTGATATTGCAAGTGTAATAGTTCCATGCCCTGTATTTCACTGTACCACTGTTCCATGGTAAAAATGCACAAAATTGCAGTCGTAGTTGCCGGTTTTTCTTTTAATTCACGGCACTTGCTGCTAGCGTCGAGGAATTAAACCGTAAAATTTTCACACTCTCTTGAACAATTTTCGAGATATTCGGCGCAAGAGTTTTAAACAATTAAACGAAGTGAGCTACGAAGTTATTAAAAAAGCATGTTTAGCTTCATGCCGCAGCAACCTACAAGATTTGATTTCTTTTGGAGCCATGTGAGTCAGATTTGATCGAATCTGATTTAATCATAGCATACAGTATTTCCGGGTTAATTAACGCTGATAATTAAGGCCGAGGTTCGCGTCACCACTGTTATCTGGCAATTACCGTGTGTCATCTCTCTTCGGTTCGTTCGCTTTTCAAGTGCATCGAAGACGAGAGTAAAAAACACTTTCGTTTTTTTTCTCCTTTGGAAATGAGGTAAATTTATTATTTATTAACACGTTTAGAATGATGTCATCGTGATCCATCGACGTGTCATTCAAAATGGTTAGGCAAAAAAGATTGAACAGAGAGTGTGATCCAACGGTGAATCGCCACATTTTCAGATTACACACTGAAAAATTAAGGATTAATGATAATACACACTTCGGCCATAAGAAACTCTGGCACTAGCGAGCGTTTTGTGAATTTCGCTGCCGTCCTGAATGTTTTCGAGGGTTGAATTTTACGATGCAAAATGCGTTTTACCAATTTAAACTGATCACACGCCGAAACAGCCAAAATGTGCTTTTTTTCATGGCGAAACGGTATAATGTATTAATTTCCGCGACAGAAGACCAAACGTCCTAATATTCCTAAGTCTCACCTGTAAAAATCGCATCATTTCACTGCTTGATGCCTTCTCAATGCTCTGAAAAGGCGCGAAGATCTAGACTTTCCTAGACACCACCGCAATTCGTCAACTGTAACGATAAGAAGCGGAAAGTAGGTTATACAACGGTGTCTGGCTGTTATAAACGAACAGTATTGACGGATTACACGTAGATTCCTTGATATGCCCGCCACGTACAATTCTTTCTTCCTGTTCGGTACGAAAAGCTCGCAGATTCTGCGAGTTCGCTTCATAAGGTTCAACGAAGACATTTGCGTTCCGCTTCGTTGCCCTCTTCCTGCTTCAATCGGCGAACAGAAAAGGCGGGTGGGTTCTGGATGCTTATACTCTCCAAGCATAGAGTGCACACGTAAAAAACCGAACAGCTCTCTGTCTGGCTGCGTAAGAGAAAGCGTAGACGACCGTGTTGGATTCGCTTTGTCAAGTAGTTGTTGCCAGGGATATCGATGCTTTTGAGCAAATACCCACACGTGCGCACACACGCACGCGCATACATGCAGGGAGCTTGTAACCTGGCGGGTATGTAACGAGAAGTTTCCTCAAAATCCTTTTCTCCTCCGTCGTTTCGCCCGCCGCTACGAAAATACCCTTTCACAAGCGACGAAGCATAGCGAGATCCTTCGAGATTCGAGTTACCTTGAGATGATTCCCTTTCGAGATCATTGTACCCGTCGAGTTAACGCTGGACCGAGCGGATGGGTCAAAAGTGACCCATCGACGACTTTCCGAAAGTAAATTTTTGCTAGACACTAGTGTTTGCTGCCCTGAAAAGGGCTCAGAGTACCTCAGAATTGATCCTGTACCTCTATCAAGCAATATTATCTACTCCCCATCGACTCGACCCGGAGAATCAGCGAGGACGTCCGTTCCAGACTTGAACCCTAAATTGGCGGTAAGGAGTTTTTCTCTTGGGTTTCGATTTCTAGGCGTTAGTAATGGTAATACTAACGTCTGTGGGAAATTTCGGCCCGGAAAGACGCTAGACAAAGATCATCTTCCTCAAACCCTTAAATAGCCCTATTTTTCCATTCTCGGGTCACTCTATTTTGTCATCCGTACGTCACATTCCGCCAGTTGTAATAAACTTTCTTTTCCACGTAACGTCGATCTTTAATTGCTCCGACTTAAGTGTCACCCCAATACCTGCCCTCAGTTTCGAGAAATTGAGGCAAAACCGGTATAAGAGGACCCCAGCTTTCCCTTTTTGGGCGTCCAGAAAACAGTTCCTAAGAGCTATTCGCATAACAAAGACGTTCTTTCCGAGCCGTGTTAATTAAAGTAAATTCGAGATGTATCTGAAACTTCTATTTCAATACATGCAGAAAATAAAGTTGAAAAGTTACAAACGATGCAACTTATTGACGAAACTTTAGTAACGATAATACTTGTCATTATCGAACGTTCACTTTCTTTTTTGGACAGTTGCTAATGGGTCATTTCTGACCCGGCAAGTCGTTCTACTGTTAAGAATCTGTATTGTACCTTACAAAAGCTGGATCGACTGAAGCTAGATCGTGAATTTCAAGGATTTATGCTGGTGTCGAATTGTACAGAGGAAAAAATGTGGGAACAAATCTTTATATGGTGTAATCTGATTCATCCTCGTGCAAACCGCGTTTCCGTGCATGGAGGAAAAGCTGAAGTATATTTTAGCAGAATGTCGTACTTGCTAATGTGTAAAACGAGAACTATATCGCTCGAGACGACATTTGCTGAACTGTATTCTGAACGTTTGAAGATACGTTACACGAAGTTGTTGCTACACTTTGGAAAATAAGTTACAACGTTAGATGGAATCTTCTTTCAGCATTTTATAACAGTCTCATATTTTCCCAAAGTTGAACATTGTTCGTTGAAATCTGGAATAGTGAGACATTGAAGAACTGGGAATTAGAGCTCTGAGAAATTAGGGTTAGGTTTAATGGATTAGATACGTTATATTGATTAGGTCTGGATTAGATGGATTATCTAGTTATAGTCAATGATTAATGATCTCATTATCATTGGTGAACGTTTATCTATGTGGGAAATTTTACAAGGGTCTCAAGGAATGTCGGATTAGTTCAACAATATTCAGAAAATGCAATTGTTTAGTCAACATATTCTGATGTGTTCTGCGTTATTGATTATTCAAGATTACTCAGTGATATTTCTCTTACTATATCAATTGTCTTTGTTTCGATGAATATTTGGTTTGTGCATAGGAAACGTCGTTTTTTTGGAATTAAATTGTAGATACAATGTGTTTTTTCAAAAAGTAATTTCCACACGATCATCATGTACACTCTTCCCAACGATTAACTATGTAGTTTCGTTATTCCAAATTTACAAAAATCATTAGTCTTCGAATTCCAAAATTCTTTAAATGCTAATTTTGCAGTGTCTTCATTCCGGAATAATTTATTTGTTAAAAAATTGTTCAGGTGTTTAAAGAAATTGTAGTCTATTCAAAATTTGTCTGTGTAAAATTTCATATTCTTTACCGTACATTGTTTTTAATAATTTTTGTTAAAACGTTATTATCGACAGCCCTGTGTAGCCTTCCTCTTCGCTCATTTCCAATGAAAAGTCAGCAATCTTGAATTTTGGACAATAACATCGAAGTGCGCTAACATTTACACAACTTTTTCATTACAACATTTACAAAATTTTCACTATTTTTCACTATTTTTTACTAGATATTGAATTTTACTATTCGATTCTTTTTGATTATTGTGCATACAAATTTCCAATCGGACAAAATTTAATATAGTATACACTTGCTAATTTTAATTCTTGAAAAAACACTTCATTTGCATCGATCTAATATTAAAAGCCAATACAATTTTCTTTATTTACACTTCGATAACATATTCAAGCAACAAAGAACGATCTCTTCTTACGTCAAGTGTTATATTATCTACATAAAAATCGACCTATTGTGGTTGAAACAATCGTGAAAGGCTTCTACTTTGATACGCGAAACCGTTAAGATTGTTGGCGTGGAGTTAGTTAAAGCACGGTTAATCGTGCATTGTTCATTACGTTGTAAAGCAGAGGTTTCGGCATCTGCAATCTTGTCGCGAAAGCGTTCAGAAAGTTTTGAAGCTCTCAGCCAATGACGGGGGAGGCTTTAAAGGATTCGCAATAGGATTACGCTCATCGATCATCATGCGCACCTGTATCTGCCTTAAGCGGCAATATTGGAAGCGGATTTTAACGTCGGTTTTAACGGTCCGTATCGCGTAATATTATCCCGGTATTAATAATACCGATAAATTAACCATCGTGAGAATAACGTTCGACTTCGAGCACGATATTCCGTTGGTAATTCAACAGGATCGAATGTGCACAGTAGCACTCCTGGGAAACGAAATATACGAATACATATTGTATATATGTTCGTGTAACGGACATATTTATATAGAAACATTGTACATGAGTCGTGTAATTAAGGTTGTTACCAACTGATATATTGCTAAAATTAGAAGAAACAATGATCTGCTGAAGTATGTCAATAATGTTTGGACAGAGTATCAGATTGTAGTTTAGTTTACATAAAATTTCGAGTGAATTGTGGTGTTTTTTATTGATTGTAAAATACTTCTACTTTTATTTCTTGAAAAATTTGCTATTCACGTGACAATACGTACAATCTTTTCTCTCGGTGGAAATTCAACGGAGGATGTTAAAAAAAAGGCCAATTTTGGCATACGGCCGGAACGAAAAATTTTTTTACAGCATGATTCCACGCACCCTAAGAGAAATAATGCGGTTCAAGGTAAGAGTATGACCATACTTATAACTTAATATTCCGTAGAAACTCATATTGAGTATTATTTACAAAGATTGTTGTACATTAATGTTTAATAAAAACCAAAAATAATGAAAAATAATTAATGACAAATTAATCGAAACAAGGAATTCTTTGATAACACGATGCTTATATTCGAAGCAATCAGAAACCAATAGTTATTTATTCTCGAAGTGATAATAAACTATCGTAAATATAATAAAATAATCGTCATGACAGGGATACAATAAAAAAGTAAGCCTCTAACAGAATTTGCATTTCTTTAACTGTGTATCCGGTGATTTCATTTCTCCACTAATTTTTTTTTCCTGACTTTTTTTACTCGCACGAGAGTTCTGTCAAGAATACGAAACTGCTTCGTGTTTGCAAAGCAACTGTTTATTCGAGTCGTAACTCTCAGAGAGTTGATTTTATTTAGTTTTACTTTCAAAAGGACAGTGTAACTGTTTGAATTTAAAAGAGGCGCGCCTTTTTACCGTGATCGGCGTTGGGAGTGGTGGCGCGCATGCGTGGAGCGGCGATCGCGCATGCGTCGAGCGAAAAGAAGTATGGCGTATTGTATTGTATTAAGACAACGTGCGTGATGTTTGTTCTCGGTTTTGCCAATAAAAGTAATATAAAATCAGAAAATTCTTTTCCCGCTAACTCTTTTCTGTGCGCGAACAGACTCGCAGCTGACATTTATTACTCGCACGAGAGTTCTCTCAAGAATACGAAACTACTTTGTGTTTGGAAAGCAACTGTTCGACAGTAGTATGATTACGTATTCATTCGAGAGCAAGTCTCGACACGTTTACTCTCAGGACAGTCAATCTCAGGCGCAGTGTCCACTCGCGAGGAATACATCTTTCGCGAAATTACTTTCGAAATGGCACGTAGCTTCGTGTTTAGTTCCACATAATACAAATAACGACTCTGGCTCGAGTTTCTTGTGTTTTGCTCGAGTTTCTTATGTTTCACTAGCAAAAAACATCACGAGCTCGCGCAATGGTTTGGTACGTGAGGTTGACTAGGCCCAAGTTACATACTTGAGGGTCACTCACACGCCCAGGATTTTTCCTAGAATTGCTTCGTGGAACAGTGAGCAGAAATCGGGCAGATCGTCACGTACGCAGTTAGTGCTTACGGGCCTACCGAACGAGTGTGTCGACGAACGACGTTTGTACCGTGCGATCATAGCGTTGTAGAAAATTCAGTGCTCCCTCGAATAAAGCGGATTTCGAATCAATTTACGTACTTAGCATATTCGTTCGTGTGAATTAAGTGCCGCTGCATACAAGAAGCTAGTGCACCGAATTCAAGTACACAACGAACAGCTCAGCTTGGGAGAAAAATCAAACGAGAAGCGTGTCTCTGCGAGCTACGCAGCTACAGTTTCACGGTATGTGTATGCGTGAATAATATGTATGTGTATATACGTGCACAATCGAGTTAATTGAAAATAGCTAATTAGATTAATTACTGCAACAATTTCGTTTTATCGTATCCTAAGTTTATTTTTCTTGTAATAAGATGTGTTATAGCTATGAAACAACAACAAATTAGTTTTTTTTACTGTTGTCTCCCCGAGACATATACATATTCTATCCTTTTCTGGAAAAACACTGTCTCTTAGTAAACAACTAAGTCTTTACACACGTCCTATTTCGTTT
The DNA here is from genome assembly GCF_001263275.1 of Habropoda laboriosa. Classification (NCBI taxonomy): domain Eukaryota; kingdom Metazoa; phylum Arthropoda; class Insecta; order Hymenoptera; family Apidae; genus Habropoda; species Habropoda laboriosa. The sequence goes on along the minus strand of NW_017100281.1, from coordinate 1,636,377 downwards.
GTTATCATTCTAACGACAATATACGACAATTGACACGCAGTGCAGATGATTAGACTTCAATTTTCCGTAAAACCGGGGGATGGTTCTCAACTGCGCGGACAGTCGACGTTTCTAAACCCACGCGTAGTTCGACAGAACACTGTGTACATATACATACATATGTTAGAAATGACGGCACTTTGTATAGGAAAAACCTCTTTTTACAAAAAAGAAAACTTTTAACCCTTATGAAAAATAGAATAATCGACGTACTGACCCCTTAACCGATTGTTAAAACAACTACAATTCAAGAACAACATACACAAAATTATTTACACTACAGCTATTAATGAAGAGCATAAAAAAAAATCTGAAAATATAGTTACATCTAGATACACCTCTTTTTCCGTTTTCTGTTATTAAATTACCCATAACATGTTCTTCCAACCAAAGTTCAGTACGTTGATTTAAAATCCCCCAGTAGATTTATATTTACTGGCATCTAACGCACATTGAAGTAGAAAATACACTTGGCGAATATCGGTGGGGGGTAAAATTACGGCAGAAACGTGCATAATGATGTACTTGCCAGGTCTGGGACGCTCGACAAGGAGATTTAGAGCTGCGGTAACACTTGCACGATGGTCGACTCCCAGACATCGTCTTGCAAGAACGCAATCTGTCCTCGATAGTTTCTCCCCTGTTACAGAACGAATATCCACCACGCGAAGTTACCACAGTGAAGGAGTACAGAGCTATCGACAGTTGGGAAAACCGTTAATTACTACTTAAACGTACTTAAAGTTGCCTAGAGTTCAGTTTCAGCTACTCCATATGCGAAACTGTTTTCCACCTTACACTGTAAATCGACAGATAACGCAGCACTTCGCGTTATTCCTCTGAAAGACTTTATTGTTCCGCGTAAACTATAGACGTGAAGTTGGCGTTGATAGCGCAATAGCGGCGTGCGTTGCGAGAAGTAACATGTTTCATTTCTTCCGCCGCGAAAATTAATACATTAAATATTGTTTCGCCGTGAAGAATAGCACATTTTAGATTTTGCGACGAAAACTAACACGTTTGGGCGTGTGGGGTCGGTTTAAATTGTTGAAATGCATTTTGCGTTGAAAAATTCAATTTTTGAAAATATTGTTTAATAAATATCTGATCACCGAAACGAGAAAAATATGAAAATGTTTCTCACTCTCGTCTTCGATGCACTCAAGAAACGAAGAATACATATTCTATCCTTTTCTGGAAAAACACTGTCTCTTAGTAAACAACTAAGTCTTTACACACGTCCTACTTCGTTTGTTATCATTCTAACGACAATATACGACAATTGACACGCAGTGCAGATGATTAGACTTCAATTTTCCGTAAAACCGGGGGATGGTTCTCAACTGCGCGGACAGTCGACGTTTCTAAACCCACGCGTAGTTCGACAGAACACTGTGTACATATACATACATATGTTAGAAATGACGGCACTTTGTATAGGAAAAACCTCTTTTTACAAAAAAGAAAACTTTTAACCCTTATGAAAAATAGAATAATCGACGTACTGACCCCTTAACCGATTGTTAAAACAACTACAATTCAAGAACAACGTACACAAAATTATTTACACTACAGCTATTAATGAAGAGCATAAAAAAAAATCTGAAAATATAGTTACATCTAGATACACCTCTTTTTCCGTTTTCTGTTATTAAATTACCCATAACATGTTCTTCCAACCAAAGTTCAGTACGTTGATTTAAAATCCCCCAGTAGATTTATATTTACTGGCATCTAACGCACATTGAAGTAGAAAATACACTTGGCGAATATCGGTGGGGGGTAAAATTACGGCAGAAACGTGCATAATGATGTACTTGCCAGGTCTGGGACGCTCGACAAGGAGATTTAGAGCTGCGGTAACACTTGCACGATGGTCGACTCCCAGACATCGTCTTGCAAGAACGCAATCTGTCCTCGATAGTTTCTCCCCTGTTACAGAACGAATATCCACCACGCGAAGTTACCACAGTGAAGGAGTACAGAGCTATCGACAGTTGGGAAAACCGTTAATTACTACTTAAACGTACTTAAAGTTGCCTAGAGTTCAGTTTCAGCTACTCCATATGCGAAACTGTTTTCCACCTTACACTGTAAATCGACAGATAACGCAGCACTTCGCGTTATTCCTCTGAAAGACTTTATTGTTCCGCGTAAACTATAGACGTGAAGTTGGCGTTGATAGCGCAATAGCGGCGTGCGTTGCGAGAAGTAACATGTTTCATTTCTTCCGCCGCGAAAATTAATACATTAAATATTGTTTCGCCGTGAAGAATAGCACATTTTAGATTTTGCGACGAAAACTAACACGTTTGGGCGTGTGGGGTCGGTTTAAATTGTTGAAATGCATTTTGCGTTGAAAAATTCAATTTTTGAAAATATTGTTTAATAAATATCTGATCACCGAAACGAGAAAAATATGAAAATGTTTCTCACTCTCGTCTTCGATGCACTCAAGAAACGAAGAGCAACTTTAGAAAACCTACCTGCCTCGATAACTGTCGCGACGAGGACTGAAGGATGCGACAATTAAGCGGGGAATACTGTATATTGTGATCAGATCAGGACGAAATTGTGCATAGATCAAATGTGATTATATCTGACTTGCATGGTCCAAAAAAAAATTAATTAAATCTTGTCGGTTACTGCGGTATAAACGTAAATGTGTTGTTTTTCTTTCATAGCCAACCATTCCAATGTGCTACTTCTCGAGACGAAAAACGAAACGTGATACTTTTCGTAACGCACGTTGCACAGTGGGGTATTTGCCTCTCGAACTTGGTAAAAACTATTCTGACTGAATTTCTATATTTACCCCTTATTTTTTTATTTTTACAATTTGAGCATGTATTCGTGGTGTTGCGGGTACAGAATAATAAATAAAAATTATTTTTCAACAACATTTATGTATGAATTATTGGAAACATGGTGCGAAGTGGAATGCTTTTTTGAAATCATAAAATTTAATGTAATTACAAAGTACAATTGTTTAATACAAAAGTCAGACATATAGTCAAAGCCTTGACAGTTTCGTTTCGCAAAATTCTACAAAATAATAATAAATATTAAAGTTAATTTAAACTAGAATTATATATTACCCATAACTGATAGATAAAAATTTGAAACTTCATTGTTTGGGAAAACTAAATAATAGTACTGCAAATCTTTACACAAAAGTAGGTCTTTGCCCTTTACAGTGACATCAGACAGAACACTGAATTTTACTAAATACATATTTAAAATTAACAACGAAAATGGAAAATATTAAATAACACATAATTTCAAAAATATCAATAATATCAAAATGAAATCTGGTACAATTCAGATACATTAATAGTACACTTAATTCTATCACGAATAAGTTAAATTAAAAAAACAACAAGCTTGTAAATAGTAATTCTATATTTAAACCATTTCGAGGTTAATCAAGAATCAAGTTAATCAATAATCAAAAAATATGAAAGAAAGCCCAAATGTAGAATGTCTTTGATTTCGAGGACACTTATGAAGGACTTTTCGCCGCGTTCAAGAGGCAAATATTGTAACTGACAGTAACTGAGGCGTACTGTAACTGTCATCTTGCGATTTTCTTAATCGCTATATTTGTCGGTTATTCCTAACTTCGAATTAGTGTCATAAACGAAAATCAGCGATGTTTAATTTCATACGTTGAAACTGAAGTTCGAGATATAATTAAACTTCATCCTGTACAGAACTCCTGTTTGTAACACTCAGAATGTAATTCGTGCCACGACTTTAACTCGGTGTAATAAAGTAAGGAATGTAATTTTCTTCGTGTTTTATACTTTTTCTCTTTTTGCACCAATTTAGAAGGTTTTACGTCGCTTCAAAACATTCTGGGTTAACAAAAGTCGGTAGTTTTGTTACAATCAAAGTCACTGCGTCACGATGACCAGTACATACGACGCAAAATTACTCGCCGTGAAATTTGAACAAACTCTCAGCGAGTACGCACGAATGTTATCCATTTTGCCTCTGTAACTGTTCGACAGTTCGGTTGAACGTACATTGAACGTTTCAAGACATTATTATCGCAGGGTTGAATGGTTATATCGATAGAGTACTTTAACTCGTCGGTGTGCTTTACGTTGAATTTTTTTTTTCTCAAAAGAATTGTTAAAGCATTGTACCAACTGCCTTTCTCTGGTCGGCAGTTTAATTTCGTACGTAGCTGAACCACTTGAACGTTTCAAATATTACGTGCATCAGTTCGTTTGATTCTCGGAAAAGTTGGCTGTGCTTCAACGACTACGTCAGGCTTGTATCGGAAATTATTACACACCGTCGGTCAAAAAAGTCAAGTGAGTACACCTTATTAAAATTTATTTAGTCTTGCGTAATTTCAACAGAGAAGACGGTAAATAAATAATATTTACGTTACTTTATTTGGAACGTTTACTATTGACACAAATAAAAGTAATTTACATTCATTTTATTGACAATTAAACGAAGGATGAAGAATAATGTAACAGAAATGAGATGAAACAAATTTCTGTGTATCGGCAATTTAAATGTATTAATTGTTAAAGCCAAAGAGCTAAGATTTACACGTGTACCGTTTGACTCGATCTTGAACAAAAACGATTCCTTCACCTTTTCTGTTAACGTACTGTGCTGACTCGATAACAACTCCTGCGGCAGGCAACCCGTTTCCCCGAATTTCATTTACGATTCAGCGATAGTGCTGCCACCACTCTCTGCGCCTTTACTGCCTACGTCTATGCAACCTCTTCGAATCCCACCGAGATCTATTCTCAGACAACTCGGAATCTACTTAACAGACTTTCGATGTCTGTTTAGGTCGGCTCCTCATTCCGCGACAAGGTAAGCAGTCCGATTTACATATTCACAGGCAAACCTTTACCCTGTCATTGCTACCGAACTTGTTTCTTCGCTATCGATGGATATACACCATTAGCGTTCTCCCCGATCTGTATAACTACCTGCAACAATTCCGGGTCGCTTTGTGTCAACCGGCTGTGTCGATATCGTCGCTCCATCGACAGACAAGTTTCGAGAAAATTGCAGGCTCTTACCTAAATCATGAGCCGAAACAATGGCTAATTCCAAGCCGTGCTTTCAAGCTGGCTTCCGAATCTATCGGGGTACTTAGCCGCATTGCGGATCTTCCATTTACAGACTAGTTAGGTGTTCGTTCTCTGCGAACCTCATCCGCACGCAGCATATACATACTGCAAATCCTTGATTTAGTTTCTCTACGAGTATACCCATCCGAGAAAATCTCCACCGCACACCTCGTACACAGGGGTTCTTATCTTTCGCCAACTGCTCCTGGCTTACTTCCCACTTAAATAACCAGCTAGAAAATATTGCCGGGCCTGGGCATGCGTTGATTGAGACCTTTACGGTTTTATGGAGCCCTTGGGTCGCTAAGCGTCCTGGTGAAGTAATTTCCCTTAGCTTTTTATTCGTTTTCTTTGGACAGTGTTGCGCGCAAATGCAACAAACTTTTGTACATGATGCTGTTTAACGAACGAAACTGAATTTTACGTTAAATTGGGAATCGGTTAAATAGGTATCAGCGACTTGGAGCATTTTAACGTTTCACATGTATGCATACCTACAGGGTGTCCCAGTTGTTCCCGACCAAACTTTGTCGATATGTTCTATGGTTCGATTTTTTTTTAATATACAGGGTGTTCCACGTCGATGTCGCCACTAAATTTCGGGAAATTTTTTCAAATTTACGCAAAATTGTTTTTGACAGAACTTGAACTACGTTTGAGTGTGTACAGCTTTCGTAAATCAGAGTTTCTTTGCATACATTTTTTTCCGAGATATGAATGATACCTTTTGTTTTTTTTTAATTTTGTATTTTCGTTATAACTTTTAACAAAGCTTCAAACGACCTATGTTTGTATAACATTTTCTTCTTACTTACGTCCGTAGAACATACTGGCAAAGTTTTATCGGAAACAACTGGGACACCCGGTACATTCACTTCGTACATTTGCGTGTACTTTATTTATAGAAAAGCGAAGTTCCGTGAAACTCAAGAAATTACGTTTTATTTGCATTTTCCTCGAGCTAAAATTTTTTCTGCAGCATAAGCAATTAAGAGAGTATTTAACTATGTATACAGTTACGTTTAACTAAGGACGAATAAAAATAGGTGCGGTGGAATTTAAATAATATCGTAAGACAAGAACGGCGAACGTAATTTTCCCTTGCTAGCTCATTTTTCTTGGAAACGATCAGAGGCTAGAAATTGAAAGAGGCACAAAGTAACGCTACTGTTTTCACATTCAACGTTTAAATTCATGTCCTTCGGGCTACACATTATTTAAAACGCGCAGCAAAGGATCGCAATTTCCTTTAAATGATTTCTATGTAGCGAGGTATGTAACCGTTACCATCCTTAATTATTCTCGTTCTTTCATATTTTACGGAATGCGTTACGGAGCCGTCCGTGATAAACGAGTTTCGTGATCAATTTTTACCTTTCTCTGTGAAAGGAAATTTAACGGGGCAAGGTTTGATGAGCAAATTAGCGACAACGTGAAATTCGAAATAGGCAAGTATGTATACTTGATGCATTATATATGTTGATGAAATCAATGTGAAGAAATGAAAAAAGTAGGTAAATACTTGTTACGTGCGTTAGGCTGAGATAACTGAAGAATAATGGAAATTATCCATCGCAGACAATTACATATGTTAAATGAAAGTGTAAATATTTATTTCCAAATTTGTATGCACGAATATCAAATTCCTTTCTTTCTCTTTGAAAATTCCAATTAATGATTAATAATTATTAATATTCATGAAGCATAATTATATTTAATAAAATTCAATTCCTCGTCATTTCTGTTATTCCTTTCTCTTCTGTTTCAATAACGTATTTTCAATGAACAGTTTACTTTATTTATGTATCTTTCTATTCCAAGTAGCATTTTTCAAGTCACTTCTGGTGTTGGAAAATCGATGAAACGTGTTTATACAATTAAGTATATTTAAGTCACTTCTGATTTGGAAAATCGATACAAAATTTTTCTACAATTAAGTATATTTTTCATGTTATTAAATTATTAAAGTATGATACACGAGTGTATCACAATTTATTTGGGGCACGTTGCAAATGATTAAGTGCCGCAATCAAAATTTCCAATCTGCCCTAGTATATTGGAAAGTAAGGAAAGGCAATCGCAATCTTCTTCATGCAAATACAAATCAGAATTCGGCAATAAGGAATTTCTATTCACATTGTTCGGATGATCCGTTCTTTGGTCTCGATTTACATTGTGCTCCGGCGAGGCTTTTTTCACAAAATAACACAATAGGCTTTGGTTAGCAATGCAAGCAAACTCGAGCAAAATATTTTCCATTCAAGTAGATTTATCAGGAAATGCAAGTAAGCTTCGGAGCTTTAGATTTCTTGGAATACCGGTTACAAGGTATGTATAAGATTACAGTTTACCTGTCCACGATCGATTGCTTGAATCTATTATAATACTACGAAGCGAGGAATATCTGCTTTATTAAAATCCTTCGATATAAACTATATTATGATAGTCTGTATGAAGTTACAATGTCTACAACACTCAACAAACGTGATACATTTTCGAAAATTTTTATAAATGGATTTTTAAAAATGTTTTACTATCTACAGTTATTAGGTGTACAAATGAACGATCTATATTTTTCAGTGAAATTCGAAGTTTATTTAAAAATAAAGAAAAAATAGAGCAAGTTGTTCAATGAAAGTATTCACTTTTCTATAAACTTTAAGCTATCTAACAGGCAAGTGACGAATTCCATCACGAACAAATGCTGTGTCTATAGACATATATTTGTATCTCATCCACTGATTGGAAGTGATAAACCGAAGAAAAGCAATTTACACGATTTTGTATCATTTTTTCCTTGGTCGAATTTGAACTTGGAATTGTCCTTGTTGAACTGAATGATTTTTAAGGGTATATTTAATTTGACGCCAAACTGATTGTCATTTGTATCTGTTGTACGTCGATACTATACAGGGTGTCCCGTAACTCCTCGAACACCCGGAAATGGGGGGTAGCTGAGGTGACTCTGAACAACCTTTTTCTTTTCCAAAATCCAGTTTGAAGCTTCGTTTTTGAATTATTAACGAAAAACACTGGCCAATTACAGCGCGCGTAGAGCCCGCGCTCAGGGACGGCCGAACAGAGATGCACCCGCGCGAGCGAACAAATGCGGCATTATTTCTAACAACACCCTAAAATGTCTCCGCGTACTTTTAAACAAAGGCACTAAGGCTTCCACCAGATGTGTCTGGTGTCCGTCTTCGAGTCAGGCACTGCACACTGCGACACCATAAGTAAACAGTTCCTAGGTATGAGCGGACCCCAACTTTCTTTTTGGGTGCCCAGTAACAGTCCTTTAGAACATTTCACAGAGTAAAGACGTTTCCTCTGAGTCCGTTAATAAGTAGTATATTAAAAGATTGAAAAGACCATTTCGTTTCATAACCCATTTCCAATAAATTCGAATTAAATTAAATTTAGATTTTAAAATGAATTCTTTAACTGTTTACGAAAGTTTAGATTACTCATTTGTACACCCGATATTTAGGATATTAGCAAGTAGATATCAGAATGACTTCTTAGTATAAGGTTCACCTGAAAAGGTTATTACAGATATTAAGAAATTTTGTTACCTTGAAGATTTATTAAAAATTCGTGCGTGTTTGGTAAATATAGAAAGCATGCAGAGTGAGATAATTGTAAACCACAATTTTCGGAATTAGAAATTCCGATTTTTACAAAAGTTCCGTTTCCTAATAGAAGAAGTGGAGGAATTAAATTAAGAAATTAGGACGGAGAGGGGGGTAAGTGTTGAATAAAATGTTTTTAGAAAATTCTTTACCACAGTGTAGGACATTAGAAACCACACAACTGTGAATTTAATCTTTTTCCCATATTTTGTACGATTTTCTAAATATTCACGATAGTACGAAAGCTCGTAATTTTTTTGGGTGGTATTTTCACTTTTAGAATCGTTCCATTGCGAAACAAAGAATGGTTCCGTTATTAGCATTACTTGAGCTGCATTTCTGCAAAGTTTCAAATTTTTTTGAATTTCTGGATTACCGAACTTCCCTTGTTAGCAGGACTTTATCGGTATTTTTAAATCGACAGAAATGCGAACCCTTAAATATCTCAGCTCAAGAGAAATGGACTTACGTATTATGCATGCAACAATTAACGTATTTGCAACACGATATGGTGTGCAGCTATTGACACAGTATGATCGAACGTGCGCTCGAAACTTGTTTATCGAAAACGCACATGCGTAGTAAATAATACTGTTGTACGCCTATTGCAACGCTTCCGATGGCTAATTAATGGCACAGGAGAATTGTAACGAAGGAATATTCTACTACATTGGTCACTTGGATACATTGTCTTATATTTTTCCGCTTCGTTACAAGGTCTACACGTTTCGCAGAGATTGGCTCTATCTGTTGTTATACATCGTCCAAAATAAGAGTAACCTCGCTCTCGAACCGATTCTCGTCCGTTCTGCGCGTAGACAGAGAGCGTAGCAGAGGGTAAGACGGAGAAAAACGTAGGCGGTTAAGTGGGGGTTTGGACGAAACGAGGTTATTCTTAAATTGAACAGAGTATAGGCCTAACTACAGCTGGTTTCCCTGATGGTCAAGCAGAGGGTAAAAACGGTCTCACGCACCTTGCACAACGTGGGAAGGCCAGTGACATTTTCCGGGCATAGGGAAAGTTTCGGCTTGGGTTTCAAGGGCGTGCCGCAGCGAGACACTTGGCATCAAGATGGCTAATTACAAAATGGATAACAAACGACACGAAATTTGGGGTGGAAGGGGAGTGCACTCTAAATATAAAATATTAGCTTCAGCCAATCAGTTTCGGAGATATTAATAAAAACATTTCAGTACTGTACGTTACTAATACATTGAGTACTGCCTATCCATATTTTACTAATCCAACCCCAACGACATCTTCGCTGTGTGGTCGTTGTCGTCAATTTTCGACCGTCTAAGGACGAAACACAATGCCACACAGATGATCAAATACCAACGATAAGAGACATAAAACGAAATGCAAAATATTATTTAAAACATCACATTGTATATCCATAATCCATAAAAAAAACATATATTAGGTAAATTCGTCGTAGCTACTTAACGTTTTACAGCCCCGCAATAAATTTCAATCGGCGACAACGGTTGGTGAGCGCAAAGTCGCTATTTGAAAAAGAAAAAGAACTGGTTGAACAGCAAGCGGTTGTGCGTTGCATGACACCGGCTCGAGAACAGGGACAAAGGGAAGGAAAAAGAA
>NW_017100281.1:1604570-1625970 GCF_001263275.1 Habropoda laboriosa | reverse complement strand
CACAGTGTGAAACATAATTTGCTTTAGCGCCGGCTGCGTAAATTTCGGGACGATGAGAACGTACGGCCGCCGTTTAAAGCGTTTTTTGCGGTGGCCGGGGTTTTCCTCTAATATGGTCAGTCAAATCAGCTCGGTTGGAATCCGCATTATACCGGCGCGCATGCGCCCACGATCGACACGCAGAGAAAAATCGTAGCGTTTTCTGTGCAATCTTCTTTCCGTCGAAAAGATCGGCTGACTCTATTAGTCGTTGTGCAAAACAATTTCAGCCAGCGGAGAACTTGTGCCACGCGAGGATAACCGGTGAAATTGGTAACGACGCATTGAAGTTCGCTTTTAACGATGCCTGACCCTTTGAACTCCAAATTTTTGGTTTAAATTTTCTTTTCAATAACTCCCTGTTATTTTAAGAATTTTATGCGAGATGCACTTCAAAAGACGTTTGGTCGATAGGAACCAATTTAAACAATTTTTTTACTAGTTATATTGAAAACAGCATTAAGGGTCATATATACAGGGTGTCCCAGGTTTTAACGGCCAAACGTTGCCGGTATATTCCATGGGTTGAAATATTGACGGTCTATTTCTGTATTACATCGCAGTAACCGTGATTCTGCTATTCTTCTCTTAATTTTGTACTATCGCCATAACTTTTTGATAAAGCTTCAAAAGACCTATGTTTGTATAACATTTTTTTCTCATTTCAACCCATGGAATATACCGACAACGTTTGGCCGTTAAAACCTGGGACACCCTGTATGTGTACCTATTGCTCGTCCAGGTAAAAAAATATTGCAAAATATAATACATATTTAAACTGGAAGTTCAAAAATTACTTCAGTCGTACCAGTGAATAAAACTGACGCGAGTCACACTCGACAAAGGAGTCCAAAGGGTTAAAGATTCGGATATTCGTACGGTTTCCCGTGTGCAGGCTGCAGTTAAATAACATTAAGACAGAAGTTATGAGAGTTAGAAACGCGTGTTTAATAAATCTCATCTATTTTTTATTCAAAGTATATTGCTTTGGGAATTTGCAGAAAACTTGCCGCGATCGTACAGATTATTCATGGTTCGCCGGAAGTTTGCACAGTGTTTGCGACAGTGTTCAATTTTTTTTTCTTTTTCTTTTTACGAGGGTTTTCTGCCGTAGTTAGGCAGAAAACCCTAACTCGCTAGGTTATTGGCGATGAAGTTCTGTCTGAATACATTGTAGGTGATGCACCGAAACGATTTTAGTTGCGTCGATGCTTCTCGCTACGCTGCACGACAAATTAATGTTGTGCAGCAGATTATTATTGTTCGTAGACACTAAGCGAAGATTTTCGTGGTTGTTTCGATATTGTCGTTTGAAAACCTAGTTGAAACGCGGTTTAAACTAAATCGAAACCTTTCTCTTGCACGAAGAGCCACGTGTGCCTTCACTTTATTGTCTCACTAAATGAGGCAACACCTTGACTCACTGTCACCTGGTGTTACCTGAATTCCGATCACTGACTATATGTGATGGACTCTTTTTACGTTGTATTCGCGTATATACTGTCGGATACTGGTCTAAGATTCACACTGATTCTTTTACTGGTACCTCTGTACTGGTCTTTTGTACTAACTCTTGTACTGTCGTTGTACTCAATATTTATACTTCTCAGAATGCCAAAGCAAAGCGGTAATTGGTGGATTGATTTTGGTGGGAGACGAAACTCCAAATCGTTCCGATTGGTGCGGGTGCAGCTACAACTTTTCCCAAATTTCGAAGGAAAGGGAAAGCGCGGTAGTGCGCTAGTGGGAGAAAGAGCCCAAAGGTTACGGGACCTGATTCCAGGCAGGTAGGCTACCACGAGGGTTCGTGGTGTCCCGCGGTGTCGAAAACCATAAAGAAAGGCTTTATGGCAAGGTGTTAACGAGCACGAAACTAGGATGCTCTAATCCATGTCGTGAACAACCTTATTGTGTCACTGAGCGTTAATCCTCTCAATTGTGACAATGCTTGAATGTCGAACAATGTTCTCATTAGGAGAAAAGGAAAACTTTGGCAATCTGAAGAAGCAGAGAAATATAATAGCATGTATATTCCGTCGGATGGACGGAACATACATTATGTTGCTGTCATTAGATTTCAGAATGCAGGTTTACGTCTTTTAGGAGTTTAATTATGCTTTCTAAGTGGCCGTGTGATGTGAGAGTTTTAACGTATCTGGGTTTATGTCATGAATCGTTTTTCATATCTTGTTCTTAGACAAACCTCGCGGCAGCAGGGGAAAACACTGTATGGGCGTTCGTTCGAAATAGAGGTTCGTCGATGCGACTGTAACGCCGCCATTTTGTTAAATTAAATGAAAAAATACTTTTATATTCTCTGAGGACAATACTTAGAATAATGACTTTATGAAAAGTTTTCGATTCAGTCAATTGTTGTCTCGAAAAGGTGCCAAATTTGGGGTGGTTTGACCCCTTAAAGAAGAAATTTATCATTACGAGTTTCTCTGACAACGAGCTTGTTACATTACTAACACAAGCTCTATAAGAAATTCAACGTTCTGATAATAGATGAGATAATCAGGCTCGTTTATCAATGAATCGCAAATATTGCCATTAAAAAATTCGTTCTGATACTTTTAGACTACACCGTGTTTAAAACATACGCAATTTGTAAATATTTGTCACAATGATGCAAGGATTGACGGATTGTTTCACAATTTCGTGTATTAAGTCGTAAAATATTCTGTATTAGTTAATGTTTTATAAAAAATATAGTAAATCTGTGATGTAGAATGGAATGCATTTCTGTGAGACTTTGCCTTCCAAGATAATCGATTTTTAACGTAATGAAAGTTATGCAAAATACGCGCATGCCTAACGATCTTCAAAATCAATATTTTTATAAATGAATTATTGATGTTTTATGCAAAACCGGGCTTCATATTATGGAATATTTTTCATACAAGCTGTTTCATCAAAACTATTACTAATCGTTGTAATACACGAACTCTCGGGGACACAGTGGTGAAGTTTCTCTTATTTTTATTATAAAAATAAATAAACGTTTGTATCGAAAAATAAGTCAAATTGAACATTTTCAGCGAAATATTCATAAAAATTTGCACATTATTTTCACATAAAAATGAAGAGAATCTAGGTTAGTATATTCGCGTCAAGCTTCTCCGCACAGTTATATTAAAATAAAAACTGTTGCTATGCGACTTCAATAAATCGATCATGGTGTTTCTACCTCGATGAATTGTTATCACGAGAATAAGTTTCGTTGATGTCGAGATGTTGAAGATTGGGGAATAAAATAAAACGCTGAATTTCAACTGATATGGATAATTTATCGTATTCTTCTTACCCATAGAAGTTTATGAAACTTTGGTATATAGTAGTTCTCAAAAAAAATACTTAACAGGTGTTTTCTGTATCGACAATTGTCCACAGTGAAAAGGTGAAAATCGCCCTAAAAAATTAGGATCACGTTGGGTTGAGATAATATTATTATTAAAAAGTTTTGTCGTTCGAAAGACACTTGAATATTCTCAAAAGGTGCTATTAGTTTCAGAGAAAAGACATAAATATCGCTTTTGTAATAATTGAAAATTGAACATGAAGAGCTACTTAAAATTATCTAATGAAACTGCAGTGTTAAGGAGAAAGTTGTGCATTAATAATGTCAGTGTAATTTTATGAATGATATTCTATTATACAGATTCACGTACATTTTTTTATTCCAATTAGTCCTTAATTCTAATCGGTAGATAAAAAGATATTAAACACGTATTAAGTATATAAGTATTAGGATACTCATTGCATACGAAGCAGTCGTTACAAAATTATTCAAATCTTGAAAAAAGTGATTCAATCTGGAATCTCGTAGTACAACGAATACATATGATAAAACTTGATTGCCATTGATTGCCATTATGTCACTCAAACATTCACACGAAACTGAGTTTGAGAACCAGTTTGTTGCAGGTTGTTGAACCTGTCTCCAGCAACCGTTTTCACACAATATAATCTATAAGGAATTACAGCTACTAATTAAAAATAATTCGTGGTACCGTTATTAAGCGAAGATCGTAGCAAATTTAAAAAACCTATTCAAGCCATCCTTCTCCTCTTTCATTTCTCTCACAAATCAACCACTTACGAGAAAGAGAACAACTAACACACTGTATATTTTCACTGACATATGAATAAGTGTAATTTAAATCACATAATACTTTCCGTAGGAACATAATAGGTGTCCTCCTAACACTGATGAACAACAGTGCACATACACGTCACTAATACATTTCCCCTTCACAGATATACATTAAATAAACGTACACACATATATACACCATCCTTTATTCACGGTTGGAAAGCTTTGGCCGAATAATTTGATCGGGTTAGTTGCTCGTCCAACGAAAATCATTAGGGTTGGTTGTGACACAAGGGGCGATCCGCTAATAAAGACGGGACAGAGATCCGAATATAATATTTCAAGAGGACCCTGCGATTGTCAGTTACATGACACGCGATAAGACTATTTGGAGGGTGAGGAGAGCACAATAATTCATGTCAACAATGCCGGACAGCCGCGCAGGATATCGATTCTGCGGTAACAAGAAACAATGCCCCTCCTCGGCTGTTTGAAATAACATCAGGAAGCAACGCGTAAAAGGAAATTTAGATATCGCGCGGATTTGGAATTGCTCTCGACCGGTCGCGGGCTCCCGAAGGGTTTCGAAATCATTAAATATTTAACGTACCGCCGACCGGTGAGAAACTTGCACCGAGAATAGAACCGGAGACCCGTCGTGAAGAAAGCCTTCTAACGGGTGAGAGGTGCGCGTGAAAGAGAAAAGGAAAACAGAGGTAGGGAGGATGGAGAAGGATGTAAAATGGGAATTCTCTGGTGCACACGTACGAACCGATCGTAGAATCGAAGGCGATCTCACCTCGCCACCCCTCGGTTCGTCCTCGTGTCGAAGGATTGCCAGTAATACAGAGGCGTAATAAGCCTGAGGGTAATATCACTTTTATGACGCCTATAAGTATCGATCGTTCGTCGTGGAAACTCGATGGCTCCGATAAGCCGACTTTTGCTATCGTCATACATATTTTATGCGACGAATGAAACGTTTTCGTCTGCAGCGCGGCTCGTTATGCGGGATTACGTCTGGACGTATTAATTTTATCGGTCCCTGGTTCGTAGCTCTGGTGCTCGCTGGTCCATTTACAAGACCGTTCCCTGAACAAAAATTCAGTTTTCCAATACGTCCGTCGAACGTGACCCGATATTTTCTACCTGAACACCATTTTTTTCCCCCCCGTTTCGCCTGAGCGGACAAATCAATTCGCGTGGCGTTGCCTCACGGGCAGGTACTACAGTTCAGATTCTGAATGCTGTTTCTCCGCTGCGAACGTTGTTTGAACTGTTCGCAGCGCGGTGACGCAGCATTTCGAGGGAACAAATTGTTTCGATTTTGCACCACGCGCACTTTTCAGACATATGTTTCTTTAGGAGATCACTGCGGTGGTATAGTTGATGGAACAAATACAGAGTGGCCTAGGACGGGGCAGTAGAACAGGGCAGCTGCTGATTCTATAGGAAAAAATAAAGCTAAAACGTGGAGGAAAAGTTTTTCATAAAGAGCTTAGCTTTTGTGGAAATTGAATTTATGGATTCTTTCTAAACTATTGCTTTTGCTTGTGGTTTTATGTTGATAAGCAGGGAACAGTGTTTGTAAAGAAATAGTGTCGATCTTCTGTAGCAGAACAGTTTCAAACGATTAAAGCATCGAAATACCGTATCATCGGACCACGATTTTGGTTCAAAGATTTGTTTAACCAATTCGTTCGGTAATGTAAATTAAGAAAATTGTTAGTAAATGTATTATCGGTACTTATCGTGGCATTAGCATCGCTTGTTAGTTCAATCATAAGTCAAGACATGGTTAAGCGTACACATATCCAAGAAATTTTCAAATTCGATTGTCTCGGAACCAAAGCAATGAACGAACAAATTTTTATTTTGTATTTTAGACTTATCTTTGCATTAGAATCATCTCTTGCACGGTTGTACAACCTGCCCTGGGTTATCCTGTTATAGTGAAAATCGCTCTCAAAGTTTGAGATAGTAAATATCTTTAGCCAATAATGCAAATTACCAGCTTTTGTATTTTCCAACAACAAATTTGGAAGATAAGGAATGATTATTACCATTTTCACCCCTTACACTTCTCTTTCTATCGATACGAATCCAATTTTTTAACAATGCTTCGATTAAATAAAAATTCACTTTTGGAAAGTTACCAGTGGCTCATTCCAACCTAGGCAGTCTTTCTAGCGTTATAGAACGAAAGTTTCGAAACAACAGACTGTTCTATATCCTGCTCCATTAGCCCGACAGATGTGAACTATTCTTGCTGGTTCCCATCTACCGCATAGTTACGAACAAATCTTTTCTTTTTCTCGTTATTATCATTTTTCTCTGTTCAGTTGATCATTGTACTGTCACCGTTCATTCCGTCCCAACAATTCACAAAGTCACTACATACCCAACACCTAACCGAGTTCCTTGCCAAATGAGAATCGGGTACGAGAGCAGTATGCACTGCTGATACACTACCAAGGAACGTATTAACAGAGATCGTGCTAGAAACAGCACTATTATCGGCGTTGGCTCGCGGGCTTACAATTAACAGGTCAGTCAGGATTTCACATGGATGAGGGTAGGGTAACCGCGACAACGCCGGCTAGAAAGACATTGATACGCTTCAGGGGCAACGATAACGGGCTAAGCCTTAATCTGGCTCCATTAGCCTGACAGATGTAACGGTAAACACGGTGTTGTTGCGATATCGGCTTGCAAATTACAACACTGCCACCTGGAGGACTGTGATAGACAGGTCTTGCAGCTGGTTGATTACGAGAGTGGACGGGTGGGTGATAGAGATAATACGAGGGCAATTAGTTCTCGAGTAATGCCGCGACGTCGTTGGCAACTGACCTGTTTGCGAGGTGCGTGATTTTTCAAGAAGGACCGAGTCTTTTCACGTTACACCGTTCGTTCTTACGCACACGCTTTGGCAATATCGTGTGATCACTTTTTCTACGTCGTTAGGTTGACATTTTCTGAGGGTAAAGCTGCGTTTACATTGTACAGAGTGGGCCACGCAGAACATGTCATCTAATTGTCTTCTGTAGCTACGGTGGTTTCGAGAAGATTTAATACATCGAGTGTCAATTTTGTGTTATTAAGGAGCTCTTAGACAGATGAAATGTAGCTGTCCTTTGGGAATTTTTTGCGAGAATACTATCGAAGCTATTGAAATGAAACTTGGAAATGCTATTGCTCGTATCTTACACTGTGTGTTTAATTTTTTTCGTGGTGAATGACGGCGTGGGTTGCGTGTGACGTGTACCGGAAGTAACTCTTGCACGAAAGAAGGGGTTTTCAGTGTGCAAGACTTCTCGGCTGTGACACACCTGAGCCAAAAATATCGTCAGGGACCGATTACGTAATAGTGGAGGTCGGGTATCATCCACTCTAGTTGAAAAATACTAAGGAATAACAAAATGACGGTACGTCAAGGTCTCGTTTTGAGTTATTGCCCAAAAATCGTTGCTTCTGGAGTCCTTAAAAAATTGTAATTTTTGGAATTTTACGATTGTAGAGGTGTACTGTAAATTTTATTCAAATTCAAAGGAAATTAAATTAACCCTTCTATTTATTTGGTCAGTATTCTTTTTTAAATAATGGTAAATATTTTTTTGAATAAATAGTGAGTAAAAATAAATATCTTGGCCAGTATAAATTATTAATTTTCAGTATTAAATCGCATTTCACCAATACAATTTTGTTTATTTGGTCGGTATTAATTTGTTGTTTGTTTCATAATCTAAGCTACTTGCTCACAAATTATGTAAACTATTATTATCAAGTGGCAAACGACAGTATTTCACATAATTCCGATATTGACATTAAAATTCTATTGCACAAATTCAATAAATCATGACAACATTAAGCCGCAATAACTAAACGACCGAAGTATTAGTTTTTTACACTCGTTTTTTCTAAACATACGATATTGGTTCAATTTCTCCCGAAATTCACTTATCAGCGTAACTTTACAAACCCCGTTCAAGGGTTAATAATGTTGTCACCGTATTACATAGAAATTGGTTCAAGCCCAATGAAAAGAAGGTGAAAAAACGTGGCAACTGTATGCGTTATTGCAACGAGTACAGCGGTGGCCGACTATTGCGGTGCCATTAAAAGTTTCTATCATTTCTGGTTCATATTACCATTGTTTCGAGTTTAATGCAAAATTGGGGAGGAGAGGCGTTAGATTTCGTCGCATTTGTCTGCATATATTATGTTTCGCATTCCGACCAAAGCGGCGACGTACTTTCCAGGGAACAGACAGCCTCGAATTTTGAACGCGGTATTAAAGCGAAACGATTTCGCGGCTGGACGACAAAATGTGGACGGCTCGAATGCATGCATGTGGCGGTTCTGTGTGCACGTGTGTCGTAATGCTGGTCGGCTATAGAGAGAGAGAGAGAGAGAGACGCACACGCGGGAAAAGTTTTACCGTGAAAATTCCACGCATTTTCCAGGACGGTCGGTTGGACGCGGTGTTGAATGAGCCTCAACTTTTTTAGTGCTTGTTTAGCTCGCGCGAATGACCCTTTTGAAGTTAATGCCCCATGAGCGTGTACGGCCATATACTAAACTCGTACGACTGTTGCCAGTTGAAAAATTCATCGATCGATCGCGAACAACCGAGGCAAGCGGACATACACGACGAAGGCGAAACCAAAGCGAACTTCGAACTTTTACCGTGTTTCAGCCGCATTATTTCGCGGCAAATAAAAGTTAATCCGCCGCTTCGTGCAGCTTCATTTACGCGACACTGTAATGGCCCACTTCTACATAGGAGAAATTTGTCGCGACCGGCACGTACAAACGTGTGTGCACCCTTGTGACAGGTATCTGTCGCCGGCCGCGTCTATCGCGATTTTCAATTCCACGCACGATGCCCCCCGCTGTTCGTTACCGCATATACGGCTTCTGTATAATCTCGTTTCTATATTCGCGACATTAAATCTAACCATCGTTAGCAAATAGTCGACTTCGTTATTTCGACGATTGATACCGCAAAGGGAACAAAAGAGGGAAGGGTTATATCGAAAAACGTTGCACGTATCTGGAAAATCGAGTTTTGTATTCTTCTTATCATAACTGGTGTTCGTTAATTGCAATCAGCTAATGTTAGCTAATGTTAAGTTACACTGATATTTTTGCAAAAAATTATACTGTTGGCTTCCACAATGTTCGTGAAGCTTGATTATTTAGCAAATAACTCTTTATTTGCAACACAGTTTTTTATGTACCAAGAATACAATATAACTAAGTTCTTAAATTCAAAGTTTGTGTAATCGTTCAGAGTTCAGAGTTCTATTTGTCACCGTGTTTCTTCTCACAACAAAGTCACACTCCTGGTCTGTCACTGCTCAGTCCTTTTATGTGTTCTTGTCCGTCCATTTGGGTCCCTTGACGGTGGTGAGATTTGGGTGGGAGGCCGAGACTCCCAATCAAGTTAGGGCCTTGGTCGACGCCCGACGACAACCGCTCACCCTTAGGGAAGGGGTGTTCTGGGTGAGGTACGCGTCACCTATTTTATGAGAGGTTTGGAGCCCTCCTGACAGTAAGGAATAATTAACGAACGAAACATTAAACGCGTATTCAAACCTTAATCTCAAAAATAGCAGAGTCGCGTCCGTATCGTAAACCTGATTATCGTAAACCCCTAGAATTATTCTGACGTCGCTTTAGTTACACCTTAAGTAGGAGAAGTGAAACTTTGCGAGTGGCAAAATAACTATCTTTCAACTTAAATTCGGATTCATTCTTCTTCCTGTTATGACGAAAATACTTTATTCAGTGAAATATAGCTTCAGCTAAAGTTCACTAATCAACTGATGTAGTTGCTGACTAAAGTTTAGCTAGTTGACCCTCGCGGTCCTATGCCCGGGTCACTAGAGACCCACTGGCTTTAGAAGAATAACGCAGACACTTGCAAAATCTTCTATGATCATCGAATACTGTTTTTATCTAAACTTTCACATTTTCGAGGTTTAAATCTACCTGCATATTGAAAGAAAGAGGGAAATAAGGAAATATAAATGAAAAAAAACCAAAGATATAAGAAAAATAGAATAAGTATTATTTATTTCTAAGAATTTAAATTTTTAATTAACTTATTGTGCCCCTAATATCGTTATAAATAAATTACTCGTTATTATACTTGTCAACTGTAAAAAAAGGGAACTCCTAATACCACCAAATTCCAGTTCTACGAAAAGTAATGCCCAAAGCAACGATAAAAACTTCATTTCAACGATATTTATTTATATCGTTAACGTTGTGAACAATTTTGACGAGAATCGATTATCGCAGAATATCGTACGTACACGTTTGTTTCGCAGTGGAGTAAAGGAAACAATGGGGTACAGTGATTACCTTTTTGAAAGTGGATTTGCACTCGGTGTAAAATCGTTTCGAGTTATAACGTTCATCGAAGCGAGCGTCTCGAATATTTCTATATTTCTATACGTGCAGATACGTATACGTCTGAAAGCAATTTGCGATAACACCGTTTAATACCCCGGAGGCGCAATCTGCGAACTCAAACAACTGTGGTTGCATCTAATCGATGGAAGACACGCATAGACATGTTATCTGTTTACACTCAAACAAAACTTAAATTCCAGCACACGGTTTACGTGTTATCGTTTATAGACGCTTAATAAGTACGCAGACCATCTAATTATACACAGGTATCCATGGAAATGGATTCACCTGGCCTCGTTGAACAAGAGTGCTAACATATACTTACGCAAGCCCTTCTACAAAACATAAACAACACGCCAGCGTTATCTTTTTTATAGGGTACATCGCGAGGTTGGTAATTAATCGATCTTTCCCTCTTTGCTCTTTAAACGGTAAATGTTTTTACTGATTGAAAAGGCTTGAGGGATTGGACCTGAAAATCGTACCTAACTTTGGTATTTTTTTTTTTTTTTTATGGAAATAATTGACTCGTTGAAGAAATTCTCTTAAGTGCATTATTGAATTGCTCTTGAAGAATGTGAAAGTATTTTTTCATTTAATTTCTTTGCAAAATGGCGACGCTACAGACGCATCGTCGAAACTCTATTTCGCCCCACGGTTGAATTTAGAAGAAAATATCAGAAATTTTTGTCATCTGTATGCTAATTACTGAACAACTGCGTAGGATTTTTTTTAAACGTCGAGTTTTGTAGAAATGATGCGAATGTGGAGAAAGAATTGTATGTTTTGCCTAAAATTTTAATATAGAAACGTCAATTGCAGAAAAAGTTTTTGATAAATTGCAACATTCCTGTGTAGTTTTTTAGATTACATAGTACAGAGTACTTTGTAAAAATTTCGAGTGAATCGGATGAAAATTGTAGAAGTTTTGGACCACATCGACATTAAAAACATCATTCTGAGAAAAACGCGTTTGAAGTTTCGATTACTAATTAACGCGCTTCGTTAAAACGGCTCGAAAGGTATAAAACCGTTGAAATTTCTCATTAAAACTAAGTATATTTTTAGAAGTATAAACTATCAATTTAAACAGAACAAAAATATTCGGTTTTTTCAAGCCTTAATTAACAAGTTGCCTCACAGACTACGGTTGCCCTAGTTAGTATACTTAAATAGGCCTTACTGTAACAGCAACTTTAAAATCATTTTTATTGAATCAAACTTTCTCTTTTTGCTTTGTCAATATGATTAGAAAATAATGAAAATCCATCAAACAGTAAAGTCAGAACAAAAATCTTAAAAATGGTGTAGTATCGGTGTCCGGTCGCACAGCCCACCGGCCAGTCACATACCATAAATTAATAAACAGTCCTTTCCAGCCGTCTTCACCCTCACGTTCTCCTTCCACTAGTTTCCTAATGTCCAATCAGACCTCCGCATTTTTCGAGACCTTCTTTTCCACCACCTTCAACGTCCAACCAATCAGAACATACACCGACCTAATATATACCCACGCACCACCACAAATAAACGAGAGTTGAAAAATATTCTGACGGAGAGAAACCTCTTATTCACCATCACCACACCAACTACTAGAATTTCGCCCTTCCGGGATTAACACATCGGGAGCGCAACGATACTAACTGAGTTCGAGCTGAAACCAGTCTCGTTCACGAGTCGAGTATCGTACAATCGGGGCGTCCATACCCAAATAGGGAACCGACGAGGGAAAAATATAGATGGAGTAGTTGGCGTAGTGCGCAAAGCCTCGGATTCCCGTTGGGTCCCTCAAAATTTTTTCGTCGAATCGAAACGTTCGAATCTTAATTCTGGCACAATATCTGGAATTATGTGTCTAAATATGGGATCTGCTTCATTTCAGTCTTTGATTGCTATGATTCGATTCACTCTGGTGTTCGCGAGCAGTTCGCGAACAATGTTCGCCAGCGAAGTGGACACTTCCGCGAGCAGCTTGCAGCAAACTCGTCTGCGAACAGCTTGCGAACTGTTCGCGAACAGTTCTGACCAGTGTGGAATATAATGTGTTTCTAGTTTCACTCTTATTGTCTATTCTGATTCTACTCCTTCCTCTAAAAGGGTTAAATGTCGTTTTTTTTTAGAAGTATAAATTTTGGTAGGAAGCCAAGACTTTTTAGTTCGCGACCCCCTCTGAAAGGGTTAAATCTCGATTTTTTCAAAAGTGCAAATTTTGGTGGGAAACCAAGACTACCAATGAAAGTACACAACGACCGACATTAACTCATCGCCTTTAGGAAGTGAGAAATTGTCGATGTAACCGTCACAGGGTTTAAGGAAAAAGCTCCGCGTAACGGTACCTGTCGCTCGCAGTGACGTAACTCTGGTCCGTGTGGGTTTACGACACGTCAATTGCTATTGAGATGCAGGAAGAAACTGCGAATTCTCCGCCTTTGTTAGAGGTCTCCGTCTCCCTGCGATAAAAGAAAACTAAGAAAAGAAACGTGAAAACGCGTATTGGAAACCTTAATCTGAAGAATAGCAAAAGAATCACGTCCGTATCGTAAACCTGATCTAAACTGAATTATCCTTAACAGTAGCAACGTTGCACAATTTAATACACCGCTCTATGACGAATATCTGAAAAGTTCAATTCGACGAATACATACAACGAATTGCAGAAAGTATTCTTTGCTTTGTCGTACGATATTCAGTATATTTTTCGTCGAACGTGTCGGTAGTAATGCGTGCAAGAAGGTAAGCAGAGAACGGGCTTGTATGTATTTTCCGGGACGAAAATAATTACGTTAAACGTGATTCTTTCCGGTATCGCGTAGAGTTTTACAAAGCTGTGTATAATTACGTTTGCAACGAACTGTGTAACAACAACACCCGTCATGGCGTGTTTGCATTGAATGTTTGGTGTTTGATTAAAAGTGTCGTCGATAAATCTCAATTATCGCGATGGCGGTGCGTGGCACGGCTACGTTCAGTGAATTTCTGATTAAATTGTCGTGGGAAATATGCGAAATTAGCATTAAATGCACTACATCCCGTAATTGGTATGAAATCCAAAATATACGATCCGCCGCGGCATATGGGCATTAATGATGTCGATGAATTATTGCGTTTTGTCACGTACCGTTCAATTGTCATGTGTTAAAACGAAGGGTGTTTGTTTATTATCGCTTCATTAACAACAGTCACGTATAAGTAAATAGTGAAACACGTGGAAGGAATTCTTGGGGACAATTGAGGCTGTTGCTTCGAGGCGTGCGATAAAACGAGCAATTTCCTTATATTGCATTACTAAGGGGCGACTCCCATTTGGAGGGGTCAAAAAATACATTTTTTATTCCATTTTCCCGAGATATAATATCTTGAAAGTGTGTTGCTAAAATTCTGCAAGCGTGAGTGTGATAACAAAAAGCGACATAAGTTTCCACTGCAAATTCGTTAGAACTGTTAAGCACGTCGTGTATCAAACAGCGTTAAACCTATCCAGCTGAAAGTTCCAACCGCGATTCAAGCGTTTCAAATCTTCCATCGACGAGACAGACAAGCAGCGTTTCCTTTGCGTTGCCGCGATATTTTCGACACGCGACAATGTAATGTGAAACATGGGACGTGGTCTGATGGCGTGAATAAAAAAGATAAGATTAGCAAGAACGAGTACTCGACGCGGAATACGGGCATCCTTGTTATTCGGATGACTGCGTCACAATGGCCGCAAGGCGATTATAAACTAAAGCAATTAATTATAAGTGGTCTCGCAGTATAACGACTTCATGCTGGAAATTCCGGCGTGCAACACTGGAGCATACCGCGAATATTTGGTTTGCCATGAAACGCTTCAAGAACGGCCGCGCCTTCGTCTTCCGGCATGCGGTTGAACTGCAGTTCTCTCTGTTCTCTTTCGTTCCAACCACCCGTGCATTCTTTTCATCCCCGCTCGCCCCCTTTCTTTCTTCTTCTTCTTTCCTTCCTCCTACTCGCCTTTCCCTTGTCAGGTCTCCATTTATCAATTACTACAAGTTGCGAGAGCACCAGCGGGAATAAACCGTTGAAAAATCCCATTATCGGCTCCGGAACCTCCACCCTTGCATTTATTTTGCTTTCATTTAACTTATCAGAGACTTGTACGCCCTACGATAACGCGAGAATTCTCAATCAGTCTATGGATGGAACATCGATGCCTGGTAACACGATCGTTCCGTATTTTCATATCGTTTTAATTGAGGTGGTACGTCGATTATTAAGAACTGTTTGAACACCGGAAATTGATTGAATAAGAAATTACGACGGTTTGTTCGGTCGCATAGACGAGCTGGAACTTAATGTACCGTGAAGCAGTAGACGAGCAGAGGTACACTAACCTGGGGCTTCTGAAATTAGGCCAAGTTTGGGAATTTTTTTCATTGTTGATTTCTAAATGATAAGTTTCAATTTTTGTTTTTTTTGAGCATGTAAATGTAACTTACAGTTTTCTCCTCCGATTTTTGAGAAGTGAAAATGGTACAAAATGGAGGAGTTATTCGGTAATTGCGAAACATCAAAGATTGAAAATTTTGTTCAATTTCTAAATAAAAATGTATTATCTAGAATGTGGTTTACGATTTTTCAAAAATTGTTATTATTGTAGAAATGGTGGTAATAGATACGAGGAAGAACCTCTTTACCAGAAAAATCAACTTCGAACGTTTCTAAAAAGTTAAATATTCGAGATATTGCAAAAAGTAACATGCTGCAATGTAGGTAACACATTTTTATTTATAAGTCGAAATGAATTTTTTATTCCTCATGTTCCAAACTATGTCAGCGATGGCGGTGCGCAATCGATGTTCCAGTAAAAGAGATTTTTCAATAATTCCTCCATTTTGTAACATTTTTACCTTTTCAAACTTAGAAAGCATTAAAAAAATTTCCAAACTTTTACCTATTTTTATTTGGTGTACCCCCGTAACCCAAGGAAAATTCACCTTAGCCGTTCTGCTATCCTACTCAACTCCACCGCCCTTCTTCTTTAACCTAGTTTTTCCAACATCCCTTGTTCCGTCGCGTAGGAACGTGGGGTCTTCGCTGACCAGGTTTACGACACGCTTGCACAGACAAGGCTAGTTTTGAGAGTAAGACGCTTCGTAGCATAGCGAAAAATAATTAACTTTCTCCGAATAATGGCTTTAGAATTTTCGTTTTTCTGCGTCCTCAATAGCCCAAGACGCTTCATGATCTCGGTGTTTCTGAAGGGTTGATCCTCACGTGCGTGTAATGGCACTCTTGGTCGGGAGTTGACTTGGCGGGAATTTTCGCCGAAGGTTTTCGAAGATTTCACGTACAGATATCGCTCCACTCCTTTCAGAAAAAAGCGTGCTCAGGGTGCACTGAGAGGGTGGGCGACATTCAAGAGGCACGTTGATTGGTAATTTCTAATTTCGTGACAAACCAGTTAGTGTACTTTCTTGCATTCGCGGAGGAGTCACGACCGGACTTTCCCAAAAATCGAGTCATTTCGTCGATTCGTTCGCCATCACTCGAGTCACATTCCATAGCTAACGTTCGAGCTACCATTCGTAAACAAAGGCTCTAAATAGTCACACACAGTCGTTCTCGAGTCGCTTAATAATTCGCAAGCTCTCGAGTCATTCGTACGCACAGTCTTGAGTCTGTCCATCGCCCGGGATAAATGATTCATTCGTGAAATATTTCTCGAGTCGTACATTCATTCGAAACGTTAATTTCACAACCGTACGAGTGAAGATATTTTTTATCCTTTCGCAACGTTCAAGCGAACGGATTTTTGAGTACCTTACCCAGTACTAATTTGGCGGGTAATTGTACTTAGCTACGTGACACAACATCCCTCCAGTTTTTAAACATTTTCAACTTTATTATATGCTATTAATTTAATTGCATACTCTCATAAGACATAACAAACCATTAAATGTTTATTATAAACATTTTTTTATATTTACTATAGTTTTAAAGACATACAGGGAAATAAAGTAGCACTCACCTTCATTCAAGGGCTGTTTTCACCCCGAAGAACCGAAAAAGGGCCAAAAAAATTGCCCGATTCTTCTCTCGAGGTCCCCTACAAACATGCAAAGTTTAAAAGAAAATAGGAATTTTCGGGTTACCAAAGTTCCTTTGTCAGTCAATCACCATTCACCTCGAATTCCTATATGTAGGGTACGCTTTAAGTATAAATTTTATTTCTGCGCTGAAAGGCCAGCGAAGAGTTGGTTACCTGGGAATCTCGCTAAACGTGTGTGTTGTTACTTGAACGTTTTCTTATCCAAACGTTTTCCCCCCAATAAAGCTATATCCTGTAAATAGAATATCACATGTGTTCTACTGATGCTTCACTCGATAGGAAGAAAAACGAAACCAATATCTGAGTTCGAAAATTCAATAGGAAGTACTGTAGCAATACTAAGGAAATTGGGTGATACAGATGGTAGAAAAATTTCAAACCCTCTTGGATTATACGCCGATTGTAAGTATCTCTAATCTTGAAAATCAGTATTAAAGAACGAGAGTGTGTACTTTCTCCTACATTTTTCCTTCTTCGTTTTAAACGTACGTACGATATTATTTATATTTCATACGTACGGTTAGACTTCAATTCTGATTTATTCAGTAACTTTCGTTGAACAGAACCACACGCAAGAAATTATTAACGAACACTTAATGCATACGATGAAATAGTGAAGCAGCGAGACTGGGTCAAACGTTTGATCTATATTAAAACTAGATAAAAATCACGTTGATCTTTCCTTGTCTCGTTTGAAGACAGTTTTATTGTCTACAGTTTCGACTTAAGATCTCCCCAGGTTCATAAAGAGACCGAGAGAAAATTCATTTATAGGAGGAACGAAACCCCAGATTTCTAAACGTAATAACAACAAAATATCATTTTTCTACAATCTGGACGAAGAACGTTCCTCCAGAGAATAACGTACTTCTGGTTTTTCTAATCAAATATTCGACTAGTCTCCCTGGGATAATAGCTCGAACAACTGGAATTTCGAAGGGGCTGAAGCCCGATTGGCTTCGTCTCGATAATTCTGTTCGATGGTCCGGACGAACTGCCACCTTAGGAATGAAACCTTCTACATGCACAGTCTACCTCGAGACAAGTGTCGCGTGAAGCGTTCAACACTAAACGTACCGACACTTTATGTATACCGTAGGCGGTCAAATGACCGGACGTGAAGTAATCATATTTTTCCGAAAGGAGTACAGCTGATTGTTAATTGAATATAGGAAACAACGCAGAAGATGGTCTTTAGATAATAATGAAAAAAAATTACTTATTATTATTTGAGGCTTCCGGGTGTACGCCGTGTCCAAAAGAAATTACCTATACTCCGACGTTTCACCAGCATTGCAGCTAGCTTCATCATGGTCTGGACACACGTCTCAAAGAACACGAGAGATGCACCAGACTAGGGTACATACAATCAGCAATAGCGGAACATCGTTTAGAAACAGGGCACAAGATTTTGTTCGATGAAACAAAAATTTTAGCCAGATGTGAAGGATATTTCCCACGCAAATATAGGGAATCCTTAGAAATGACGAAAAACCGTAATAACATCAATAGAGACAAAGGTTACAAACTTAACCCTATCTGGAGCACCCTCCTCCCGTTAACTAATTGGGTTCAATGGACTTTTAATTGATTTTTAATTGGTTTAAACGAACATGGGTACTTATAGCAGTGAACACCCTGACGCACACCGTTATCAGTGCGTCTCCCTGACGAAGCTAGCTGGCAATGCCGGTGAAACGTCGGAATATAATTTCTTTTGGACACGGCGTACACCCGGAAGCCTCGAATAATAACACCCATATCGATCTGGGCCGTGAAAGTCTCAAAACTCTCAAAAAAGTACATATTTACATTTTCATTTTGAACAAGAACGGGAGAAAACAGATGCATGGTTTTAAATCAAATTTTAGAACCGGTCATTTGACCAGGCGTGGTATGTTTAGTGTTAATAAGCAGCCGTGAACGCGAAGGAACGTAGCGATACTTATTCTCGTCGTTTCTTGGGAAAAATTTCGTAAAATGCTGTAACTAAATTGTGTATTGCAAGCTGCTGATTTTGCAAATATTTAAAATCTTGAAAATTGTACTGCAAAAGTACACTGCCGTTTGTAAGTACTAGGACACCCGTTGTATTTGTACAGAAACTACCATGTGATTGAATTCTTGGCTACAGAAATTTGTCCTTAACCCTTTGAACTTGTATTTTTTTTTTAATTTTCTTTTCAATAACTCCCTATTATTTTAAGAATTTTATTTGAAATGCACGTGGAAAGACACTTGGTAGATAGGAACCAATTTAAACAATTTTTTTTCACTAATTTACTGGCAATTTAAAAATTACTTCATTCATGCCTGTGAATAAAACTGACGCCGAGTTTCACTAATTACAAATACACTATTTAATTTTGAAGGTTGAAGGTGTATCGATCGTTCGATTTGTTTCGAAGAGACGCGTTTCTTCTAGTTTGCTCGTAAATCGTGCGTGAAACAAACAAGATGTCAAATCATAAACCACAATCAATGCTTTACGAACAGAAGGTCTACCTTATTAAAGTTGTAGGCCAACATCACAGGTTTGTACCAAACTCAATTCCAACGTCAATGAAATCAGGCTTCAACATAGAATACTAAAAGAGGCTATAAGAACCGCCTCGAAGTTACCTGACTATGCATACCTGAGCTTGAAACGGTGTAAACACCAATACACGCAAGGTTTTCGACGAAAACAGCTTTGACCCTAGTGAAAAAAAATCATCTCTAACGTATTTTGCCTTGGTTAAATTATACCTTCTTTTCTTTCAACTTCAAGTATCAATTTCGATCGATGTAGTCGAATTGTTTACGCTGTAGACTTATTTATAATAACGAATTTTTACGAAATAGAAAAATGTATTTCAGGTGCCATATGGACTTACTTCAATTGATATTTTTTATTTTCAAAATTTTGGATATTTGTAGATTCGTATATGTTACTTACTTTTGAACCCAAAATGCGGGTAGATCAGAATTTTGATTTGTAAACGTAAGTCTCTATTTTCAAATAGCTTATCTTTAGCAAAGAATGCAGGTATAACAGTTTTCTGTCTAGTTCGATTTATAATTGTGTTGAGTTATTAGAATTCAACTGAGAATGTGAATTATTTCACTATATTTATTTCACATATTTGGTATTTCACATATTTAATTCAGATATTTAGTATTTTAGATATTTATTTCACATATTTATGGCGAAACTGACATTTCACCATAATCACCATTTCATCCACTTTCTTCTTCGTCCAATTTATGATTTAAATAGTTGGAAATTGCATTGTTTAACTATCGTTAATTGCACTGGATGAAAGGTTATATGTTATTTCGATTAGTGTTCATGAAAGGTTATGTGTTATTTCGATTAGTGTTCATGAAAAGCTTACGTCGTACCATGGCGTTCGCCTTTAGCAGAAATTTGAAGAAGGAATTTCTAGCTTACCATGTCAGCGAGATATCGGTATGACGTCAACAGCACGACCATTGTTTCCGGTAGTATTATTTCGGGTTGTTTCTCGCCAAGCTGCGAGCCTTTTACGTTGGAGATTTCCAGGGTACCGACGAGGAACTGAATAAAAGGAAAATGAACCCGACCACACCCATCCAGTCTTCACATAGCAAGGCGTTCACCTTTCGTTTTGGAAAATCATAGTAATCTTATTTTTTTCCCTTTCCGGGGAAACGAACTTGTACGCTGCTTTAAATAGCTTTAAAAAATTTGTAAACAACAGTGCGTGTCTTTTTGGAGTTATAGTGTACTTCAAAATAAATATATAGTTACAATTTATTTTATTTTTCTGACAATTTTGGGTATGCAATTTTTATTCACAAATTTGGCCAAAAGTGACAAAAATGGTACATTTTTTAATATATTATTTAAACAACGGAACTTTTTACAAATTCGTTTAGGCAGTCATATTCGTCGTTGAAAAATGCAAATTTTGTTGATTTACAACACCTCTCTATCTCTAATAGTTTTCGAGATACTGAATTAAATGTGTTTACTACCCCCAACATTGAGAGCGATTTTCACCTTCAATGTGGACGATTGTCGATGAAAGAATACGTGTCGAATATTTTTTGAGGTCTGCCACATACAAAAATTTCACTTCGGGATGTTCCCAGCAGACAACAATTTCCTCAAACACCTGAACAGTTTTTCTAACAAATAAATTCTCTCGAAAGGAAGATACTGTAAAATTAGCATTTAAAGAATTTTTTAATTCAAAGATTAACGATGTTTTTTGTATATTTGGTATAATGAAACTAGTTAATCGTTAGGAAAAGTGTATAGAATTGTGTGTAAATTATTTTCTGAAGAAACACAATGTGTCTACAGATTCGTTTCGAAAAACCACGTTTCATATGCACCGACCTAATATTTATATATCCATTATTATCCATATCCAATCTGAATTGCAGGTATTTCATAGAAACGAAGAATTATTACGAGGAGGATATGGGACATGATAGCGATTAATGCGTCACGAAAATCCGCAAACGTGACTATGATGTACTCACAATGTTAACGGAACGGCCGCAGTTGCATAGAATTAAATGACTGTGCGTGTCGACTGGTATGTAGAGCTTTTACGAATGTGCGATGAATGTACTTGTATTTATCGCCGCCTTTAGAATTTGCAAAATACATCGATTTCTTGCGATATACTAATTTTTTCGACTTCTTTGACTTCTATATTTTTGGCCGATTAGTGATTAGACTTTGAAGATTAGTACTGATGCAACTGCGAATTATTTTATTCGGCGAATTTATTAGTGAC
>NW_017100281.1:1564426-1604558 GCF_001263275.1 Habropoda laboriosa | reverse complement strand
ACAAAATTATTAATTAAATATCAATATAATAGCTGTCTTATTTTATAATTTATTACAACACATTATTAAGAGATATAATGCATACATAAAATAAGAGATAAGGGATAAATAACACGAAAATAGGTACTAATTGTAAGAACAAGCTAGCCAAAGCAAGTGTGTACGATAAAATCAGCCTGAATCACATGCTCCTGACAATAATTGCCATTTTAATCGCAAAGCACTCGTTTAAATACCACAAATAACTATATATTTATTTTTCATCTCATGTACTGCTCCTAAAAATGATTCGATATGCTTAAAAAAAAATATTCAGATTCTATATATCAAACCCCTCCACACTATAACCAAATACTTCATTTCATATGAAAGATACGGGAAATTTTTTACCTTTTCTTTTCCTTCTTTGAAAAATGTCAAACACATATACAGCCAAAAACCATATTTAATTTTATGTAATCAGTTTTTACGTGCTTCAATTGTACACTCAATTGTGTTTCTTCCACCGTAGTTTCGGTTAAACAAAGATACGGAAACTGAATGAAAATTCGTGACTTCATACCTAGAGAAATGAACATTTAATAAGAATTCCCATGTACTTCAACTTGAAACCATTTCGTAAAAAGACAAGTCCGATACATCAGGTATCAATAGAAGAAACAACTCGTATTTAAGATCCATTCATCGCTCCTCCAATTAAATGAAACCGTGAGTGTAATTTCTTTGATGTTTCCCGCTGCGTAAAAAAGCAGTGCTCTTGAAAGATCTGAACATTAGAAAGGAAATCAGGTGTGATATGTGCACATTTCGTTCGCAACACTGCCGGCTGACTCGTTCGGGGTGCGAGTTCTAGAAGCGTAAGCTTGGAAAAGCAATTATTTCCCTTTAAGCTCCATCGCATCGTCAACACTTGCCTGTGTAAGCCGTGTGTCCGTTTGCCTCTGCATTCGCGTGGACAAGCGTGGAAGCGTTGTTTATTCCAGATTCATGGCGAAGGTCAATTTGTTCGTAGCTCAGACGCGACGCTAAAGCGTTATGCTAGAATAATATGCCGTTTCGAATCGTGTCCAGGCTATAATGTTCCGAATGGAACAGGCTTCAGTTGAGAGCTAGTTATTTGGAAGCGCAGCTGTGTGCACTTGGGACGAATATACAGGGTGTACCAAGTTTTGTCTCGGGAATTGGTACACTCTGGGAAGCTGCGGTTGAAATAAGAAAATAGTTGGCTTCTCACTTGGCTTCCAACGAAGAGAAATGTTACACTTGTGAATCAAGGAACAGTACTGTGCGCTGCTCAGGAGTTTGCCCGAAGGGCGGCACAGGGGCAAGAAGGGCAATTCGCTCGCATCGCTTAACTCTTTGCGGTCGTATTTTCCGTGGACGTTGATTGTTGCCTGAAAAACGTATAAATTTTATTTAGATGAGTTTGTTTACGCTATGCGCGTATTGTTATTTTTTCCCTCCCGTTTCTGCAGGTGAAGGGTTCACAGAGCGTTTAGAAGGTAAAAGGTCCTTGCCGGGAATATCCCGGAGTTCGACCGCAAAGAGTTAAATCTATACGTCACGCAATTTTAAACGATTCGATTTGTCGATGTTATCGTGTCGGCCAACAATGACAATACAAGTGCGTAATTTTTATGATTGTGGTAGAGAAGATGGATTTATGAACTTATGATATGACCTAATCAGACCCTCATTCCTTCCTGGTGCAAACTCCTGAGCTCCACACAGTATATTTTACTTGGAAGATAAAATTTTCAAGTATTGCTGAAATCGTTTCAACACCGGTTATCACAGAAGAAAAGATAGAGATGACCTTGAAATCTGCTCTAGGCCTTCACCCGCGTAAAAAATATTTGCGTCACAATATGTCCCCTTCCATATCGTGCACATTTTGTGTACGACATTTTTTCATATTATTACAAATAACGGAGATATTTAAGGTGGACGTAGGTATTGGTCCACTCTGTATATACCAGGTGTCCCACCTAACTCTACCACTCTTAATTATTTTGTTATTTATGAAGATACACAGAAATGTTTCGGAAGGAAGTTATTGTATTTCCGGGGGGAAATTAGACTATAAGGGTGAAGGTCATTTCAATGTATCTTCCGAAATTTTACTGACAGTAAAATAAAATGGAATGACCTATTTGTTGGTTTACTACGAGAACATCGAAATGCATTCAACCGTGTATGGCCTTCATCCTCATAGTTTAACTTTAAATAACAAGATAATTAAGGTTGGCAGAGTTAGGTCTATATTGCTATCTTAATTGTGATACTAATCATGGGCCACCTTATCACACTTCAGTCACATTTAATTACTACCTAATGGACATGGAAGGTAATTTAACAAATACTTAAATAAACATCAGAACAACGAATAAATGCAATACAGTAAAGTATAGAGAATTAAAAATATCTGTGAAACATTAAAACAGCAACTGCATTCTACTAAAATTAGTTAGAATTTAGAACACCCTGTGCATACGACGTTCAAACAGCTTCAAGATATTCATCCTCCAATCGCTCGTTATCATTCATTCGTTTGACAAAAGTGTGCGAGCACGTTGCTTCCACATTGTATCCTTATCACCCAATGGAAATTAATTAGGAAGCTCTAATACAGAACAGACAGCAATGTGATTACGGATTTTCGGTCGATCTGCATTTGTAATTATATTGTATATAGAGAAATTATGTGGAATCAAAAGCCTATGTTGCTAATTGGAAGTACATAATTCTGATCGGTAATACCACCTGAATGGAAGGAATAGGTATTAATCTGTAATCCTTTGTATAGTTATTATTTAACATGTTAAAGTGTGTTTAATATTTAATATTCAAACTTTGCGCAAAAAGTAGCTTTTCTTTTCGCAGAACAGTAAATAGAAAACTCTTCGTCGAACATAACTAAAACAGTGTTTTCAGTTAAAACAAAAAGTAATTCAAATGCTACAAATAATTAGCGGAAAGATGTTAAAGGAAAATGAAGAAGTAATTTAATTTTTCTTTTTTGACGGTGGCAACCGAAAAGTTGAGCAATCTTCAATGATTATTTTTTCAGCGAATACGAAATGCAATAATAGCACAAATGTTTGTGATGTATCGAGACATTCGTGAAGAATATCAACTAATATTAAAAGTACTAATACTCTCATTTGCGATACACGTTTACTTACAAATCACAAAGTATCTTTTGTTTCAAACGTTCCATTCCTTGCCGGCGATGGCGGACAGAAATCGATGCTCTAGCACAAGAGGTTTCGCAAATAGCGAATAACTCCTCCATTTCGTGTCATCTTTACTTTCAAAAAATTCGAGAAGAAAGTTGAATGTTACATTTACATCTTCTAAAAAAATTGGAACTTCTCACGAAGTGCTTATCTACCAAAAAAATTCCCAAACTTTGCCTATTTTAGACGCTTCAGGGTAGCGCACCACCGTAAAGACTACACAATTTTTTTCAAGTAATATCGATCTGCATTCTGCGTTTAAACGAAGCGGTTACACCAGGATAAGAACACGAACGCGCATTTGGCAAACATCGAATTCGTTTTCTCGGATACGTAGCTTCATGCGAAGCAAATTTATTCTGTACAACAATCGTATTACGTTGTACTCCAATTTTCGATCTGGCCACTATAAACAGGTTTCGATTGAATTCGAAACATTTACTGGCTGGACATCTTCGGTCATTGAAGCCTGTAATTGGTTTTGTATGTTGCGGCGTACGAAACGTTCGAACGAAATGCGCAGGCCGCTACAATTTGTGATTAACATATGCAATACGGTGAAACTCGCTTAAACATCGTGGATTACACAGTATTTTAATCATCCGTAGGTAATTTGCGTGTAAATATCAAAATGCTAATTTGATTCAGGGCTGATCCGGAATTCTTGAAAATCGATTTGCATTTCTAGGGGTACATAGCAACCGTATTCGAAGGTTATTAGTGCAACGCGCTCACTAATCACGTAGAAAGCAATTCAATATTGTTAAGCTCTGTTTCGGAAAGGTTAATGAGATCGTTTATTTCGTGTAATGTTTTTCGAAGTATACTTAAATAGTATCGAAATATTTATTGCTAAACAAGTGGGAGATATTGAGTGAAAGAAGAATCGAGGTTGCGTTAGATAATAATTCAATATAAGTTTAGCCTAATGTCGTTAAGTGGGTGCATTGGCTCCGAGGTGTCTAAAAATGGGTGAAGTTTGGGAATTTTTTTCATACGTAACTACTAAATGGAAAGTTTCAATTTTTTTAGAGCATGTAAATGTAACTTTCAGCTTTGTTGTCCAATTTTTAAAAACTGAGATTATTACAAAATGGAGGAGTTACTGTGAAACCTCTTTTGTTAGAACATCGATTGCTGGCCACCATCGCCGGCAAGGATTGGAACGTGTGACATAAAGAATTTTGTGTGATTTATAAGCAGAAATGTATTATCTATAATATAGCGCAGAATTTTTAAAAAATTTTAATTATTACAGAAATGGTGGCAGTTTAAAGAAGAGAAACCTCTTCTTACCAAAATAAAATCAACTTAGAAAGTAGAAACTTAAGATATATAATGAAAACGAGGCATATTTCGTGACGAGAATTTAAAACGATACTGTAATGCAGTAATTTGTTATTCCCAATTGCAAGGACTTGTATCGTTATTTTTCTATCCGTTTAGTTTCTGCTTCTCGCTACATCGTCTATGCATAACTATTATATTTTTGCTAAAACTGAAAAAAAAAGAAGGTTCACTTGAAAATGTGTAGAGACGCTGCCTGAACGAAATTTCATACAAACTCGTCTTGAATTGGCGTGAAATTGGCGAACAGAATAAAACCGGCACTGTAGGTGGTTAAACGATAACAATTACCAGCTCTTCACAGCACTACTTATTCGAGGAACGAGTGTCACCTTTATTATCGTAGCCGGTAACTTTCGCACGCAACTCTGTAGGTCGTGTTGAACTCCGCGCACTCCAGTTAACAAACTATTCCGTGGGACTGATTGAATGGAATGTTTTCGAAAATTTTCCGCCGATCATCCAGCGTTGCATCAAAACTCTTCATTATAAACTGGAAACGAACGGGAATTTCGTGAGCACTCGAACATCGCTGCCGGAGATCCTCTGTATAGCACGTTTCCATGTTGCGGACCATCCAAGTTTCACTCTCGTTACGCGTTACACGTTGTGTCGCAAGCAACGAACGAGCGATTCATGATCGACGTCCTCCTACGAGGCAAGTTTTACGATGCAATCAGAACCATCAGCGGGCGTGTAATGGCTCGATATCGTCTCGGAGCTTCCTGTGGCTCGCGTTGCACCTCGGCATAATGTTAGCCTCGTAACACGCTCGTGACGCCAGTTAAAATGGCTGGCCGGATTCAGGTACACGCTCAACCCACCCGAACGACGCTTTCGACGCGACGCGCTATGCGAGAGGTTAAACAACAGCACGGTTACTAACAAAGTTGCTAAGTTTTCTCATTTGTGTTGCTCCTTAGCGTCTCGCTGGGCCACATTAGAGCGTGTAAAGTGCGGTAAGCACGAAGAGAGAGAGAGAGAGAGAGAGACTGTGAGAAAGAGAAAGAGAGAGACTGACAATGAGAGGAGGAGAGAGAGAGACTGAGAGAAGGAGAGAGAGATTGCAAGGATGAGAGAGAGACTGCAAGGAGGAGAGAGGAAAAGAAAAACTGAGAAGAGAGAGAGAGGGAGAGAGAGAACTGAGAGGAAAGAGAGAGAGAAACTGGGGGAAGAATGGAGTCAAAGTGGGAGAGGGATGGAACGAGAGAAAGTGGGAAAAGAAAGGAGAAAGGGGTAGAGGGGTGGAGAGAGAGCAACTGGGGAAAGAAAGGAGAAAGAGTGGAGGGAGAGCAACTGGGAAAAGAAAGGAGAAATGGTTGAGGGAGAGCAACTGGGAAAATAAAGGAGAAAGGGTGGAGGGAGAGAAACTGGGAAAATAAAAGAGAAAGGTTGGAGGGAGAGAAACTGGGAAAAGAAAGGAGAAATGGTTGAGGGAGAGCAACTGGGGAAAAAAGGAGAAAAGGTGGAGGGAGAGAAACTGGGAAAATAAAGGAGAAACAGTGGAGGGAGAGCAACTGGGAAAAAAGGAGAAAGGGTGGAGGGAGAGAAACTGGGAAAACAGGAGAAAGAGTGGGGGGAAAGAAACTGGGAAAATAAAGGAGAAAGGGTGGAGGGAGAGAAACTGGGAAAATAAAGGAGAAAGGGTGGAGGGAGAGAAACTGGGAAAATAAAGGAGAAACTGAGAGAGAGTGTGGCCCAAAAGAATTGCAGATCGGTACGAATAAAGCGACTAAGATTGTGCTTTCGTCAACTGTGACTTATTCTGAAATCAAGAAGATTAAGTTTTCGGTTGCTTCTTTTACTGAAAATCGAATTACACGTCTTTCGCTTGCATCCTCACCGCTAGGAAATGAGCTTCCAGTTCTTGCCGGCACGAACGCTTTCTGAGAGTTTCGACGTTTTTCCCTTGACTACCCAAGCCCCGCCGTCATTTGCTCTTATTTCTTTCTTAGATGGATTCAAAGGGAAGGGGGACTCGCCGCATCCTTAAACGGTGCTTATTATATTTAGGCTTTGCGAACTCGATAACGGGTATATTTAATTTACCTCGAAATTAACATTCTTTTTACCTTCTTAACCAGAATATTAAATAATTACTGGTTGATCGCGAAATATCTACTGCAAGTATAATGTAAATGAAAGAACCAGCTAGTCTTTGTGAAACGACGAATGTTCAATGTTATTTGGGAAAAATTTAACGAAAGTAAAGGACCACTACATTCTCAATAAATGAATTAATTCAAACATTATTAATACGAGCTGATTTGATTACAGTAATTTTATTCTTAATTTCTATCAATTTTAGGAGGAGCAATTAGTGTATTAATTTTTCATCCAAATAATAAGACGTCATTTTTTCATTCATTATAACATGAACCAATTTTATATCAACATTTATTTCGAGTTTTTAGTCATCCAGATGTACCTATATATTTTAATTTTACCAGGATTTGATTTAAAATTTTGTATTGTTATAAATGAAAGAGGATAAGAAGAAGCTTTTGGAAATTTAGGAATAATTTATGCTGTAATAGAAATTATATTTTTAAGTTTTTTAATTCTAACTCGTCATATATTTACAGTTGCTTTGAATGTTGATACTCGGGCTTATTTTACAACTACAACTACAATTTATTACTATATCAACAGGTATTAAGGTATTTAGACGATTAACAAGTGAAACAAAATTAAATTCAAGTAATTCAATTTATATAAGGAACGTCATTTTTACTCGTTTAATCGAAGGAAATTCTGAGAAAATTGAAAATTTTTGTATCTGATTTAGTTTCACACCGAAGATACAATCAATTTCCAGGAATAAGTTCGTTATAGATAATATATGAAACTTATTTGATTCAATTTCACAAAAGAAATAATATAGAAAGGAGAACTTTATATGCCATTTAATTTTTTCTTTGATCAATAAAAGAAAATGTACAATCTGCCTCTTTTCCAAAGTAATTTCATCTTTCGATACGGTATACTTCAGTGTTAGAAGAAAAGCGAGGCATTATTTGTTGATTTAATTTTCAATTGATTTTCATTTCGAAGAATATCGGGCGCTGAAGTTTCAAATCACTGATTAACACCGGCGAGATATAAAAATTCTTTTTCTCTAGATTACGTAGAAAATTATACTTTTCATTCGGCTAGATTGGAAGTTACCTGACTGGTTGTACTTTCATTACTGCTGAGATTAATTTACAGTTGAACTTTGTTCATTAATATGAAATCATAAAACTTAGTCCGATTTTCATCAACCGCCGACGACCAGTGGATCAAAGAATGTTTTAATCCCCTTTTATATTCCTATTCTTTGAATATATATATGCGAGACCGAGAGCTTAACACATTCCCATGACGTTTTGCATAATTCAACTTAATTTACCGTTAATTATTTACTTGGATATCGAAATGAACGCGTGGTAAATAAAATCGCTTCTAGTTTCAATGCACTTCCGGTTTGTTAAATGAAAATTGTGTATTAGGTTGGTGTATATGAAACGTCGTTTTCAAAATTTTCAATTTTCCCTCTTGATTAAGTAGTTTAATTATTCCAAATTTATGAAAATCGTTAGTTTTCGAATTCGAACATTCTTTCAATGCCGCTTCTGCAGTGCCTTTATTTCAGGAGAATTTATTTCTTTAAAAAATTGTTCATGTGTTCATCTTCTCCACAGTGAATTGTTTTCTCAAAATTTTTCAATTTTTCCCCCTGATTAAGTAGTTTGATTATTCCAAATTTATGGAAGTCCTTAGTTTTCGAATTCGAGCATTCTTTCAATGCCGCTTTTGCAGTGTCTTTATTTCGCGATAATTTATCTATTAAAAAAATTTTTTACGTGTTTGAAGAAACAGTAGCTTGTTGGGAAAAATTTCATCTTCTTCACAGTGAATTGCTTTCAATCAATTATTCCAAACAATTGCATTACGAAGTTTGTTTTACCATTCAATACACGTG
This sequence comes from Habropoda laboriosa, assembly GCF_001263275.1. Classification (NCBI taxonomy): domain Eukaryota; kingdom Metazoa; phylum Arthropoda; class Insecta; order Hymenoptera; family Apidae; genus Habropoda; species Habropoda laboriosa. Next base: position 1,596,008 of record NW_017100281.1, on the reverse strand, counting down.
TGCTAGGGTACATTTTTTTTTTTGAACAACTGTGCATGAAAATTTATAACCGGACAAAAATTAATGTATCGTATCAATCCGCCAATTTCAGCTGTTGGAAAAACGACGTTTCACTTGCAACAACCTAACGTATTGTATGTATTATACAAAAATTGTTGAAAGTGTTTCACGGTAAAGTTAATACGCACTCTAAATGTTTAATCACGCGCCGGAATTTCATTCTCGGGATTACGCAATTTTACATAGAAACGTAACCGTCCTCCGCCAATATTAGTTTATGTTAATTCCGTAGTTAACGATTTACGATTATGTAGCATGTGTTTCAGTGCGTGCGTTTCTGGGCGTAATAACAGAGAAATTTTAATTACCGTTAATGCAAATTATCAGGAATTCTAATATCACAGTAGCACGCTCTGCGCTAAATGTTTCTAGATTTAACGATGACAGAATGCGTTAATGCTTATGAGACACATAACGCGGTTTCACCCTATTCCGTGATTCTTGACGCCCTCGAATAACAAAATTCAAACATTCCGACCCTTTCCGAAGGTTTGCGAATAACATTCTTTAATTTACGCTTATATTGCCCAAAATCAATTCACAAATACTCTTTTCTCTCTTATCAACCCTTTGCAATCGCGCGGCGACTGAGAAGCGACGTTAGATAATTAATGGAGACCTTCTTAGAGCTGATATTTTCCGATGTATCAGACCTATAGGAAACATCAACCTAAAGAATACGTTGAACGTTGAAATAGTTTATTACGTTCATTGTGAAAACTTTCAAAGATCCGATTTGCAACCTTTCCTATAAGCTAAAAGATCTTCGAGCGCAAAGGGTTAAATGTGACACTTGGACTGATACATTTTCATATCTTCAAATATCCGATAAACATCGATAACCCTTACGAAAACGAACAAAATTTGCAGGTTTTTTAAATGGAAACAGTTATGGAATTTATGGGTCAATTTGATCAAATACATATAGTCAGTGGGTTTAATGGCCTTTTGTTATGCTTCCTCGGTTACATATTCTTTTGTCACGAACTCTGTATGCTCCCCTTTGTTTTCCTTAATGTAACCATTATGAGTTCAGTTCGAGTCTTCTAAAGACAACACGTTATTATTTACGTTCAAATCAGCTTCAACACATAATTAAATTTTCTACAATGGCGTGCCAGCAAGTAGTATGTATTTGCAACGCACATTTTTATTTGTAGCAGCACTTGGAATTCGATAAATGACAAAATTTATAGTAAGTAGATGTGACTGGTGTAGAAGATTACGCGACAGAAACAGAAGTAGGTGAAAAAAAGCTCAGATTTGGAAGAAAGTTTAGACAGTCTTCCTTTAGATGAACGTAATAATTCTGGATATTAAAAATCAAGAATCAACTCCATATTATGCAATACCTCGAAGTGGTTCAACTCGAAAGGAAAACATTTGATCGTCTCGTCCAGGATTGGCAAAGCAAACGACAATATTTTACATAATTTCAATACAGCATTAAAGGTATAACAGAGTTTTATTTTTTTCCACTCGTTTCTTGTAAATTTATGATATTGTGCTAATTCGGCCCAAATTTACTTATTCGTGTAACTTTGCAAACTTCGTAAAAGGATTAAGCAAGGTTTTCTTGCAACGCAGTTTCGATGTTACGATTTGCAAATTTTCATTTTAATCAAGGCATTGATTCTGAAAAAAATTACTGAATATATTCAGATAGTTAAGAGATAATCTTGAGAGTAATACAAGTGAATGCAATAAAATATACGAGGTATCTGATTTCGACACTGCTGGGATCCGATAGCGCTAGAAAAGATACGAACCTGTTACGTTAGAATGTCTAATACGGTAACAAATTACCTCCCTAGTGTACACTTAGAGACATAGAATATATATATAGGATGTGTAATTCTGTCGATATTTCACGTAGATGTGCAATAAAAGGACTTCCCCGCCAACCACCATATCTTGCACTCCTCGGCTGAGTAATGATTACGTAAAGCATACAACGTTCAATCGATGGAATGAACTATATTTCCGTAATGTTTGCAAATGCCAAATATATCGCGATATGCATACGTTTACTGCAAACTTCATTTCACGTTCACCGGCGGTCGTGTCCAATACCGTGTTTCGCAAAAAAAAAAAAAGAAACTTGTTTCGATTCATAAAAATTTTTATTTTCTCGAAAGTTTCGTTAGACCACGGAGAACTTCGATATGAACATCGAGCAATTTTTAATTTCAACGTTTTTCCGTTTCCGCGAGTGAAACAAGTTTTGCATAATAACACGCGAAACGCCCGGAAATGTGTGACTATTTGTGGTTTATAATTTTAAAGAATAATTCGAGCGAATAGTATTTTATTTGCAGCTGAAAATTTATGCAATAAAGTGTTCCACATGCTACCTGCTGATTAAAATTCTCTTTATTTGGAAGAGTGACCTATTTTTATTTTTTTAACTGTTTCGTAAAATAATTTTATTCTTAAATAAAATTGCAATTGAGAATAGAAAACGTTAAATCAATAATCAACTTGAAGGCAATTTGTTAGGCGTATCGTGTATTTAACTTCTTGCTTCATGTGTTACATAAAAAAGAGTCGAGATATTGTAAAGAATTTGTATTTGGTAGTCTTAAATTGAAGCTGAAGTTGGAGCAAAAACAGAAGTTTAACAGAAATACAATTCTTCTTTTGTCGCATCTTACGACATAATTTGCACCGCGAATGCGACTCGTCGTTTATAAGACAAGGGATTAAGGTACCTTCTCAAGTATTCAGTGGCACGTTGAGGGAACTATTTTTCGTTTCGAGGAAAAAATAGCTGTTTATTGCATTGCCTACAAATCTGTAAGATCTGGCATGCCATAAATTTTCAAGTCTTCAATGGGCCAAATTGAAAGTGGCTGTGAATCTTATTGCTAACTTCGTTGGTGGACCACTTCAGAGTGATTAATTTTCTCCAGTTGTTGTGCACCCTTAAGATAGCAGACTAAGGGCGAAATGGGAGGAAAACTGATTGCTAATTGGTTGTGTTCTTAAACATGGAGACTCCGACAGATATTTCTGAATCTTGCAAAATACGCCTTGAACTTCGTTAGAATTTCGAGATTCAGCTTCGTCCATTGTAGTATCGCTTCGAATTTAAACAAGAGACTCACCTTGTTGTACGTATCGTTAATAAATTGTTAATAGTTCTTCGTGTTTCTTACTGAAACTGATCCTTCGAGTGGCACCTAGTCGACACATCACGTGCAAAGTTTCACAAAGCCTGAACGACGAGCCGGTCAACCAGAGGCAATTAACACAACTTATTAAACTTTTTTCCTATGAAATATATATTGCGAAATAATTTATGCGCGACATAGGATATTGAGGATATATCGGTCTTAAACGTCTTGGCAAATTAATTGTCACTTTTACCCCATTTTCTACGAAGCGCGTATACAATATACTCTCTGTAAAGGTGGTCACTCGTATACGTAGAGCGTATATACCGGGTGTCTCAGTTTTTTAAATTTTCTTTCGATCAAACTTCGCTAGTATATTCTATCGGTGTAAGTAAGAACAAAATGTTGTATGAACATAAGTCGTTTCAAGCTTCGTTAAGAAGTTATTAGCAAAAATACGAAACAGAAAGGGAATTTTTGGTATTATTTTGCAACAGAGCTTCGTAACGACCTATGTTGATATAAAATTTTTTCCTTATTTATACTCGTAGAGCACACTGACAAAGTTTGATCGAAAAAAAATTGGGACACCCGGTATATACGCCCATCCAATATATACAATTTTTCTAATTTATTTTCGCATTTTTCACAAATGAAATATCTCTGTTGGCTGCAAGTCGGGCAACACCAGAACACACAAATAGTTGATTTTCAATCATACGTATCTTTATTTTTGTACCAGCGTTCAATACTAACTGTTTCGTCCAGTGTATAGCGAACACTTTTTGTCTCAAGCGTGCCGTAGCGAAAAGGTTAATATTATTAAAGGTTAGAGGAGATGGTCTAAATATGGGCTAGCACTTTCATTTCAGGATTTATTGTCAAATCTGTGGATAATTTTTAAGATACGACACCTGTATGTACACGGTGACTCGCTAATATTCGGACACTATTTAGAGAACATTGTAACTTTTTAAAAATTGGACAAAACGGCTTGAGTTTTTCTGAGAAGTTAGAAGGATCAGTGTGCTCGATAAATAATGAAAATTTAAAACATACGTTTCCCAGATTACTGTCAATTATACACACATGCTGAAAATTTCATCGAAATCGGTTGACGGAGAAACAAGCGACACAGGTATCGTTATTAATTAAATCAGAAGGAATCGTTCACGCTTCGTTTGAAGTTCTGCCTAGAAATTCTGTGGAAAATGAAGTGAAACAATTAGAATGATGGTCACGATAGAATTCATCAGGATTTTATTTGATCAGCAGCGGAAGTTAATTCTCTTAGGAAGCGCGTGCAATGTGTGAATTTTCTCACTGGCTGCGGAATGTTTAATGTATGACGCCTTTCTATCTGAAATTCCGAAGGAGTGCGCTGAATTTAGATCCAGCAGTAGATCTTAAAATCGCCGCACCTAAGATAACGGTTTCCTCGAGAACGGGCATTTTTTCTTTTCTTTTCTTACCTCTCCAATGTGGAAACGTTATCTCGCGTGCTTCTATTACAGCATTGGAACGGTGCTTTGAATTCGAGTACGTTCTAGCCGCATAAGCTTCGACGCGAATTTCCTGGCAATCACAGACAAAATGTGCATTAACATTCGCGCGGTCGTTAAGTCTCGAACCTTTCGTTCGAGCAAAGTTCAGTAAACGATCATCGTTGGATCTTTTCGAATATAGTACGTCAGGCAGTTCGGAAAGTTCGGGATGGAAATAACCATAACTCCGGCAGAAGTTCGCGTATATATTCAAAATACGAATCAATTACGATCGATACACCTTTGCCGACATTTCACTAATTTATTTATGTGATCTATAAAGGGACTACGAGGTCTGGAATCAACAAAGTCGACGAAAGCCTGGAACATGTATCACAAGTGCTACGACAAGCACTGTCGACATTTAAAATCGAAGATTTATAAATTAAAAATTATCTTTGATCGTACAAAGCGTGCAATTAAGGTTTGATTGAAATGAAATTAACGTTTTTGTTATTGGAATTTAATTCTTTAATAGCTTGCAGGACAATTTGAACGTAGAATTATGTGAAATGTATAATTAGTTTCGCAGAAATTTTGAAACGATTGTTTGAAAGAAAATTACACCTTTTGTGTCGCTTTATTTTTCTTTTTTTTTCACTGTTACTCTTAAAATATTTCTAAAAACGTTATGCTTTAATTGGCACGTAATTTCATCTCGCGTTATTTTAGCTGACAAGAAATAAAGTTGCATTACCACTTAAATGCTCTTTGCGCAAAAGTCATTTTATGCTCCTTTGAATTTCACAAGTTATTATAACGCGTGTTTAAAGCGGTATTTATTTCTCTCGTCAACAATTACACATTAGTAGCGTTCAACATATTATTAACGCCGCGGTAACTAATTATTTCCAGTACTTCAGCAACAATTACACACAGAGAACAGTAAATTGCTTTCGAAAGTTTCGTATCAGGTTCCGTGAAAGGCAGAAATATAGTTCGAGTTTGTGACATAAATGTACCATGACATTTTCAAAATTAACAAGTTTCCACGTTTCTTCTCTGATACTTCCATTTTAACTATCAAAGGCTGCATTTTCACGGGGAACAGTTTATGGCTAGAATGTGAGAAGTTAATCCGATTTCATCACGTCTAACTTCTGCGAAAAGAATATCAGATGCGGTAATTTATTCCTTTAAAATGAAAATTCTTCTTTACTTCTTTTACTCGTTTCCGTAATTTTATCAACATTGCAGATAATTTGTTGAATAAACCACCAGGTTTTCTTTTAGATTAAATTAGTTTTCAGTGATAGAAATTAATACTCATTTATCTCTGACGAACATTAGAATTTAATAAATAAAATTCGTTAAATTTTAATGTATACTAGGTGCTCTTACACAGCTTCGTTGTATAATTATGTATTATTGCTATAATTTATGTGTCTATGAGTCATATCATCAACATCTGTATACAACGAAGCTTTAAATTCTTGCTGGATGATTGAGTATAGATATAATTCTCTCATACTGTCTTAAATGAAACGTTTCGTCGACTAATTGAGTAAAGGATGTTTCAGTACGAATGTAAGTAACTTCAGTAGATTGATTGGGATTTCATTCTCTGTGAAAAATGTCGCATGAACGTTCCGCCGATTCTCACTACTTCTGGAATCCCAATTTAAGACTTATACTACTGAATGGCCGTACTGAAGGGCCGACTAACATTGACCTTTGCCACTAGTCCTCGTCAAGGCTCCTATTAGTACACTACTGGCCCAAAGTTTCGAATCACTGAGCATTGCAATTTACACAAAAATTTCCAGAAAAAAGTCGACTTTGAGAATTTTTTATTATTCGAATCAATTGATATGAGATAAATTGATAAAAGTAGAATTGAGATAAACTTCAAATCTGTAAAAAATTAGCAGCAGATTTAATATTGATGAAAAGTGGGAGGTGATTCCAAACTTTTGGCCGGTAGTGTACATACAAGGTGTCCCAGTTTTTTCAGATCGAACATTCTGACTTTTTAACGGTATATTTGTAAAACATTTGTTGCGACCTCCGGATCATGCAACTAAGCCTCGGTTAAGCAGATTATCGCCATAAAATATGTTAATCACATTTGGCCGCCATGCATTTTCTTGAAGAACCTAAAAACACTTGCAGCCATAAAAAATACCGTTGCTGGGATCGAATTTGTCAACAACAAATTTTGTTCCCCAAAAAGATACAGTTTCAGTCGACCAATCAGACACACGTCACACTTTTCCACCTCCAATCAGGAAACACCTACAGTTTATATATACACCAACACACCAGCCAAACACACATTAGCATTGCGAGACTATTACAACACATCACTCTCTGTACAGTTAACTAAACATCAATTGTACATTAGTCAACAGAGTAGCTCAATATCCTGTGTCTTTTAACTACCAGAATATCGCCGTTACGGCATTAATTTGTTACGAGCGCGCCGACACTCAGCTTTCATTTAAAATACATTCGAATCGCGAGTTCGAGTATCGTACAACATGTTTTTCTGATTCCAATTGATTCTTGATTGAGTGCTTGTCACTAATCGACAATCTGAGCTGCCTGACTGTAACTGACTGACTCTCTGAATGCTTCTAAGTAACTGACTGAATGGTTCTCACTGTTCCGAGTGTTTCTGACTCTTATGCTCCGATAACCGTCTCATTTTTCATTTCTTTCCATGTACACCGATCGGTCATTCCTAAAAATACCTAATCGTCAACCAGCGTGACTAAGGGACACACGTGAGCACCCTTTCCTTGCGTCTTTTCTTGAGGACAAATGGTCATGTCTGACAATGAATTTCTCTCCGAATTTCGTCCAGGTTTTGAGCATTGCAACAAATTTCTGAACGACTCTTCGGAAATTCCCACTTTGTAACACGTCTTCAGGCTATCGAGGACGAGAGAGAAACGAATTTCTAAAAGTTCTAGACTACAAACTTCAGTTCCTCTCGCCAGGACACGTCTCAATCCTCTAAACACATTCTAACAATAAGCTAAAAGTCCTAAGCACAGAAATATCCTTTCGCTACGTCAGTGCCATAAAGTGTTGCTCTGACAATAATCTTTCAACCAAACAGTTCATTACCAGCGCATAAATATGAACAGATAACTTCGTCAATGGGTAGAAACAGGTGAAATGGTGTACAGTACAATATCCTTTCGCAATTTGTGTCCATAGGACACGAAAGCCGCGACAGCAGTGACACGCGGGAAAACGTCAGAGCGTGTAGACCGTAGACGAATGGGTATATGCGGTGGAAATCTCCTCGACTTTGGCTCGTCAATGAAAGCAAACGCTAGGAGAAAGAAACACAGCGCGGAGGGTTAAGCGTAGAAATAGCGGAGCTAGAGAAGGGCTGGCAGAGAAGTTAGAAACACGTTTCGCTTGTACTGCCGTCACCTTGAAGCCATCCCTTACCGGTTTACGAGGACACCCTCGCAAAACTTTCGGTACACTCGCACTTAAAGTCATCCTTCGAAATAGTGCGACGTAGGTAGTATAATGTCTGTTACGAATACCGTGCCGGATAGTGGGGTGGGTTTTATGACTTGCACTACTTCGCATGCCACGCTCCCGAAAGACGTGAAACGCTTAAACTCTTCTGGAAACCTTTTTCGGATGACTTCCACACTCTCCTTTCTCCCTCTTCCCGCTCGCTTCGGACAGCACTCGCCGGTGTCGAGTTTAAGGGCGACTTTTGAACCGTTTTCGAGTAAACGGTTTCCAGGTACCGCCTCACTTTTTCCCTTTAGCGTCGATGAAGATCGAATTTTTGATAGTCGCGCACCGACTGCTTTACTCTGCGGAGCGTGTTCCGTAAGTAAAAGTGTGATATGCGGAGTTATACGATTTGGTTATGTGTCTCATGAATTATTGAACACACGGTACATGGATGAGCAACAAATTATTACGACTGGCGTGATACGTTATTTCGTGGAAGATATCGACGTGGGTTAGGAGAAGTAGCACGTTTCAATTGCCTCGCGAAAAACAGCACGTTTGTCTCTTGGCTGTCACGAAAAATATCACGTTTCTTTTCTCCTCGTGAAAACTAGCACATTTGAATGGTTGGCTAGGAAAAATAGCATGCGTCGCCTTTCCATGTGAAAACTAACACGTTCGAGTGATTTGCCACGAAAAGTAGCGTTGTACCGACGAAAAGAAGCACTTTTGAATGGTTGGTTGTGAAAAAGAGGATGTTTAGCTTTATACCACAGTATCCGAGAAGATTTTAGTTCTTTTTTTGGAGCATGAAAGTCGGATATGATCGAATTCGATCTAATCAGAATTTTGTCCTGATCTGATCGCAACGTACAGTATTACCCGCTTAATTGACGCAGGCTCGAGTTCACGTCACGACTGCTATCGAGGGAGGTAGGTGTTCTGGGAATTACCGGCTGTTATGTCTCTTCGATTCGTTCGTTTCTCGAGTGCATCGGAGGCGAGAGTGAGACACATCTTCAGATTTTTTTCGTTTTATCGATTAGATGGAGTTGTTATTTATTAAACAATATTTCCAATGGTTGAATTTTTCCGAGAAGAAACCGTTACACTTGAGGTGTTAAAAGCACATTGTGTAGATCTCACCAATTTTGTAATATTTTTAAATATTATTCAAGGAACTAGGATGTTAAAAATGTGAATAGGAAAAATAATAATTTTCAATTTTATACATTTCATACCTAAACGAATATTACAGGTACAGAGGTAATTATGTAGGGTTAGTTCAAGTAATTAAATATTATTTCAGTATTTTCCAAATTTTTAAATTGATTTGTTCTTTTGTAGTATAATCTTGAAGAGTTTTGAAAAATTGTAAAAGTGTTATTTTTGTGGGGTTGAGCTAAATTCGTGAAATAATAATGGGGTTGAAATAAATTCATGAAAGTTAAAATTACATATTTTTCTTCATTCTCTGCGAGAAGTATTTATTGTGTATTCTAATCAGAGTGAAAGAAGGATATTTTCTTCTGGCCAAGTATTCTGCGACCTTTAGAGCCTGATCTTCGTCGAAACGAACCGATGATTAGAGATATCGACTGATCGATCGGCAGTCTGTTAAAGCAGTCTCTGCACGTATACGTTTTCTCGGTGCCGCGAATCTGAATCACGAACCTAATCTAACCATCTGACAGGAGAAAGTAGATAATCCTTTTCACCAATCGACCAAGAAGTGATTTCAAGCTATTTTTATTCGATATAAATCGGGAAACTTTTCTGGAATCGTACGAACCCCGATTCCCTTCAGTGCACAAAGAATTAATTATTTTACATTTCATAATCTATTCAACGATCTGAAATGTATCTACTAGTTGCATTTATTTTTGTACCTTACAATTAAAATACATTAACGAGGTACTCGAAGTTGAAAGAGTATTTCAATCTTACGAGAAGATTCTAGTGTTGGTCACTCGAAGATTTTGATCAAATTTCTAATTATACTTGGTATAATTGTTTCTTTGTTACTATTTCTGGGTGTAGGTGTACTATATTTTAACAAATCAGTTAAGATAAACATTTGTATTAAATAATAACATTATCATTTAACAACTAAGCATTGAGTAAGTTATTCTGCTAATAAAATTGAATTTCAATTTAATTTGTCAAATACTTTTCAACTAAAGTTCAATGTGGCTTCTATGAAATTGTAAAAAGTGTTTAAAGAAACAGCAAAGATTCTTTACACTGTCTGCTAGGTAGTTTATAGCATTTATTGTATTCTAATTATACATAAATTTCTATTAAATATCTAAAAGTAGATGAATATTGTTATAAAATTTCATTCCAATTGATAAAAAATTCGATTATCAAATGTTGTTAAGAAAATATGTGTTCTAGACAATACAAAAGTGTCAGAAATATTAAGCACATACTACAATGTTCTTTTTATTAATTGTTTAATGATAACATGAACATTCTACCAAACAGTGCAATTATTTAAATAAATGATCTGCTGCTGATCTTTTAATTTCAGCTGATATTATCCCCTTTTTTCATTGGACTGGTTAAAATATTACAAATTGCACTAGACAACATATAAATTATTCAGTTGTCTTTCTTTTAAGTTTGGAAAATTGTATCAATGAGTGAATAAGATAAAAGAAATCTTTTTGTGGAAAAAATGACGAAAAATGAAAGAAAGTTTCTGGTTTGATTTAAAATTTCAGTGTCCACGGTCACTTCAGGGTCATACTATTATCCTTGTTTGAATGTACATCAATGTCTCAACATACAGTAGAAAAAAATATATACATCCATGCAAAAAAAGAAAAGAGGTGACCATGAAAAGCTCGGATCAAAATGTCATTTATAAAAATACTTTCCTCCCATCTTATTTACCCTTTGAAACCATTTAAATTACGTACCCAAACTTTCTCGTACCACCATAGCTAGAGAAGGTAATTAGGTGGCCTGTCTCACGTGGATCACCCTCTACAGGGTGCGGCGAAAGAATTGTACCAGCGAGTAGGAGATGATTCCTTACACAAAAGCAAACAATAACAGTAGAATAAATTTTTTTTCTTTGAGAAAATCGGGTTTGAAGATCCATTAAGTACATTTGCACGATGACACCAGTTTCAGCAACTCCTTAATCGATATAATACAATTTTGTCTTTGTCCTTTCGTGAACCTAGTAACTCGTAAAAGTCGTGTAACATTGTATACAATCAAAATAGACATTTTATGTCATTGGACGAACTGTATCCTACAATCTCCACATTTAAACAATTCCTCTATCTCTAACAGTTTCTGAGATATTACACCAAATAGATTTCGACACCGCAGCTTTGAGGGCTGTTTTCACCCTCTTAACACGATTGAAGGCCGATAAAAGAAAATACGTGTCAAATATGTTTTCCAGAACTACCTCGTACATAAATTTCATGAGAATCGGTGAATGACACTTGGGGATGTTCCCTTGTTAGCTATGAAACTGCAAACGTAAGCAACTGATTTTCAAACCTACTTTTCTCAAAAACTAAGGCACGGATGAAAATATTTAATTCTACATTTATTATTTGTTTTAGCCTAAAGAATCACCTCTTGCCCGCTTGTACAATACCTTTAGCCGCACCCTGTATAAGATTGATCGGTCTATTGAATCATAGAAACGTTCAGACAGACACCCAACACCAGCTAGCACTATGTAACATCAGCACGATAAACCTAACACCTAAGATCTTTTCAATTCCATCGACGAAAAAAAAAAAAAAATGAAGTTAGCACGTGATACATTAGCAATTAACCGAGAAAAGAAAAGTTGGTTACGTTAACGCTGTGTGTCATTAAAGCAAAGTGCACATCGAGATGGCCGGCTGGCTGGTCGAGGAGAGAGAGGCAGAACTCTCGACCGTCTATCAGACCTAAGGGGAACTTTCGCGGTTGGATTCCTTAGAGCAGCGGCAGAACCTATGTCTACGTGTGTTTCTCGCTATCCTGAGAACGTGTCTTTCGTATGAGGAAGGCGGGTCCTACGGTGCGCGATGGCGGAGGGCACGTGAACCCCGACGGGCGCATGCGAACCAACCCTAAAGCTTACGGCAATCGAGAAAGGATGCTTCCTCTCTCTCTCTTTCTCCCTCTCCTTCCGATCTACCATCGCTCCATCCCCTTTCTCACCCTCTCGTTCGAGTCTCGCCGCTGGCGAGCTGGGTAGCCCCCTCGTGTGCCAGTCTGCACCGAGATTCCGGCGCGAATCGTCCTTATTTGTCGCGGCGTCACGCCAATTCCTAGATGCGTGTCAGCGATCCACATCGTCGTGCAGTTCCTCGCAGTCTGTCCAGCCTTCGTGGAAGGTTAGTGATGAAGTTCATCCAAACGGTCATTATAATCTGGCAAACCGATTCTTGGGCATGATCAAGGATTCCACAGTGACACGTGTGATCGTTCGACGTACAGAGAGATTCGTCGATGTGCCCGTTTTAACGGGAACATTACGATTTCCGTGTTTGCTGTAGTTTTGCATCGCGATTTTGCAACAGGGATCGAATTTTGTAGCGTTTCACGGTGTAGCCTCGATTGCGGTTCGAAGTTACAGGTGATCATTTCACGAGTACGCTACGATCGAATTTCTCTTTTTACGCGTTGCGTATACGTGACCTGTGCATGCCACGAAGTTTGACGAATATGGCCGCAATTTTGTCGGCGTGAATTGAAAAGCCGGATGTAGGAGAGAAACGCGGTGTCAAATGTACGTTGCGGTCGTAGGTGCAACGTTACGACACAGTTCCTGAAGTTCAGGAGGTTGCAACGCGGATTTCATGACCCGACGTGACGTGACACTGCGCGGACCAAGTGGAAACAGGCTGGAAGCGACGCCGGGCACAGGATATCCCAGTGTTGATCATCTGTGCATGTGTTCTTTTTTTTTTTCTCCTCCCCCTCGCTGATAACACGTGTAGTGGCAACACGTTTCAGCACATATTTAACGCGATCCAACAGAGTGATTTTTGATGGCGCAGCTATCTCTACGTGGGTAAATTAGAATAATTTGTTTCGTGTTTTACGAGTTTGTTTTTATCTGCATCTGAACCGGTTGCACAGTGAAATGTAATAATTACGCGAGCTTTCAATTTACCTGGGAAACATTTTTCAGCTTCCACTTTCAAATAAATTCCGTTCACGTGCAATTTCCAAATAAAAATGGATTTCAAGGGAAAATGTATTCGCTGCCGTTCGTATGTATTAGGACGTATATTATGTACTGTACGATTGAAATTACGTTTCTTCGGCAAAGTTTGTATCATTTGTCAATAAAAATATACAGGGTGTTCACGCTGTTAGTTTCCATCATTTTTTAGATAGAAGAGGATAAGGATTCGTTTTCATACACAATACGATGACTTCAACAGATTTTCGAGATACCATGAACTTTTTGAAATTGATAGCTAGAATTGTTACTATATCAGCATAAATTTACAGGGTGTTCACATTATTAGTTTCCAGAGTTTTTCTCGTAAGTGGTAGATTTGTGGGAAAAATAGAAGAGGACAAAGTTTCGTTACTTTTTATACACAATAGGGTGGCTTGAATAGATTTTCCAAATTTGCAATGGTTTTCTCGTAATGACGGTACCACGAATATTTTTACATTGACAGCTAAAATTCCTTTTATATTATACGAAAATTGTTAGTGGCACAAGTTCAACGACCTACAATAAACTCACTTTCAATCTCAATTTCGCGACAATGTTTTGTGGGACCTAACTTTTATAACAGTATCTTAAATGGAAATAGGCATTTAGAAGTGTTATCGTATGTGCTCCAGAATTTTTTTCAGGATCTTAACAATTTTCCTAATATTCATAAATGAGATCTTAATATTTACGAACGGGAGTGTACATAAATACAACAATTCTACAGTTAATCTCGACGAAAATATCGATGAAATCTAAACGGATCGTCGATAAAAGATATACACCTTCACGAAACTCTCGTTTCGTTTGATTCATTACAGTAACTATCGCATGTAAACGACTCGAGAAATATCATCTCCTAGTTAGAATAACTTAGTTTCCGTTTAATATTATCTACCATCAGATCTATGACAAAGTTCGCTGTTAACCGAGACGTGCGGACTGTTATACTTGATATCTCACTCTGGTGTCTGGGATAGCTCGATTTCTCTCGTCGACGTGCGATTATCCCTCGATATCACGCCGCATTATTTATTCTCCCCCATAAAAACGTCGAATTTCCGGAAAGGCGAGAAACCTTGGCGCAGGCCAGAAAACTTTTGTCCGTTATCCAGAGGCTTCGCTGCTACCCTTACCCTCTGACAATAAGGAATGGAAAGGGATGCGACTGCTTTCGAAGCTTCCACCTTCTTCAACGTCCTTTTTTCTTCTGCCTTTCTACTTTATTCGAGCAACTTTCCCGCAGACCGGAAATCTGTTCGCACCGGCTGCCAAAATATCGCTGGCACCGTAAAGGCGCTCATTTAATTTCAGGCTAACAAATTTCACCCAATGTATTTTCGAAATAGTTTAATAGCGGTTATTCGGGTCCTTTCCAATTTTCTATTCGACTGTTAACAAATACAAGGGATGATGGACGTTTTATTGAAAGGATCGTACAACGTGGACTGTTATCTTTTTTATTTATCTCTTTCGATCTGTAAATATTGATTAAACGATTTAAGTGAAAATTGGTAAAGAATAAATAGTGTACATTTAATAGACACATTTTCAATTTGTGTAGATTTCTGGGAATGGTGCAATTTTATTAGAAACCCCTGATTTTATTTTATTACAGATAAATTTGAAGAACAAGTGTTATGCAATTGAAAGAGATATTATTGAAAAGATTTTAATGTTGGTTTATCGTCATAATTCATTATTACAAATATAAGAAATATTTCTATATTTGCTCTTTCACTATTATACTTCTTTTTATTGCTATGCAACCATACAATAATAATGAAGCACGCCTGTAAAATGTTTAGTTTTAGAAATCTGATAGCGCACTATGACAAAATATTGCAGAATTCTATGTGAAAAGTATTTTTCCTAAAATTATATTTTTTAACAATTTGAAAATTAAAAGATAAATAATTTTCACCAAATGTGTTTATTACCCTCTTCCTTAAAGGCAATTTTCACCCTTTCGATGTGGACGATTGCCCATAAAAAAAATATCTTTTTCTGTACTACCATATACTAAAAGTTTCATCAATGTTTCCTTGTTTGTTTTTATTATTCTGTTAGCAGCTGTCCACAATATTCTATAAAATGTGACTTTTCGTAAAAACTCTTTCTAACATGTTTCCTCTAACATTCTATCTTCTTAAATAACAGTAATCTTCGGTAACAAATTGTTCGTATATCTTCAATAACATACGACAAAACAATCGAAGAGGATTTTAGAATTTTTACTATTGATCACGCGAGATCCTCGTTCACATTTGCACAATTTTCGGGAAACAATTTTACAATTCTCAAGTTAGCCTTATAGTTTAGCAGTTGTATTCCTCATTAGAGTCTGAGAATAAACTAATTCAAGGCAAAGCATCAGAGCATCAACGCGAATATTTTCCTCTTTCAGCAGATTTCACTTGATAAACTTCCTTGCACTATTTCGCCGCTATAAACTCCCGAAAAGTTCCCCGCTGTCTTTTCTGGTAATAAGCTATCGTATGAAGTATCTTGTATCCATCTCCGTCTTTGCTTTCACCTCGAATAAAGTGGGTGTACCGCTACTTTCCTCGGCGTGCGCCATAAGCGACGAATTTTTTACACGTGTTCAAGATGCGGAAAATCTAGGGAAAAGCACGGGACATTTTAAACACGACGAGGGTTCTGAAGTTTCATCGTAAAGCTGTGCAGGAAACTCAAGGTCTCAGTTGTATATGACAGATAGGGGATACACTTCAGCTATGGGGCCACTTCAAGCCTGTTCACACGAGCGAATGCATTGTACCAGATCGGTTTAACTCGCAGCTTTCCAATTATTTTCCAATTCGTTGGTAATTTGATAATGTACTTGTACAGTAACAGGGGAAACCTTTTGGGTAATTATTGGGAATAGGGTCCTCAGCGTTGATTTCAACGATCTTGAACTATATCGTCAACATTTTAAACAATTTTTCTCTACACCTGTTACCGACGGACTCCTTTCATTTTCGAGATAGTAAAAATATATGGTAATTGTGCAGTTTAATGCCTTTTCCCAACTTCGCCTATTTCATTCCAGTTTCTTTTTAAATCTTGAAACATGTTCGTAGGGACGTCATTTTGTTTCTGTAATATAAACAATACGGTGGCTGTCAACCAGTATACAAGATGTTTCAAAACATATGGGCGTAACTTCAGGGAATGGATTCAGGACGCTAAAATAAGGAAAACAGTTGATATGAACATGTACCCGATACGACCTTGTTTCCAGATTATAGGCGTTTGTATATTCCAGTAATTCTTCTGGTCTGCTGTATAGACACTATTTTGTAATTTGTTTCAATCAGTTTAGTACATGTTCTTGGTGGTAACAGCACGTATGGAAATTTGCTAGTATATTTCATAGTAATTTGAAGTGATCGTCTAATACGTTTCGTAACAATTTGAGTGATAATTTACATTAATACGAGAGAAAGAGTGAGCGTGAATTAGTTCGTGTGAAATTCATCACCGAATTCAAATACATAACGAACAGCCGAACTTGGGAGAAAAATCGAACGGCCAATGTATCCCTGCGAGCTACATAGCTACAGTTTCACAGTATGTACATATATGTGCGAATAATGTAATTACATAATATATATGTATGTATATATACGTACACAATCGAACAGTTGAGTTAACTGAAAATAGAGGAGGGCCTACGCATTACTAATTAGATTAATTATTCTTATAATTTAGTTTTATTGTATACTAAGTTTATCTTCGTTGCAATAAGATCCGTTGTAGCTGTGCTCCTGTAGTTAAGAAACAGCTAATCAGTTGTTTACTGTTAATGCATTTTTATTACACACAATTGTTCTTAAAAATGAAGCGAGAGTAATGGACATAAAAAACCGTACTTTATTATTTAACAGATTAACTAGATTACATATTTAGTAACAAATTCACTTCTCGTTAAAATTAGACAACATTTATGATATAATAAATTTGTTCAAACATTCTCCAGTAGAGATTAAACTTAACCTCTGAGAAAAAGAAATGAAATTAACTCAACAGAATTAAATTAAAAAGAAATAAAAATTTCTTCATTGTTTCATATTTTCTCCAAAAAATTCATTGTCCATATGTACAATCTTTTCCTATAATTCAACTAAATAAATTCAGATCTGCTGAACAACGTTAAAATTCGAAATGAACAATGGTGACTTCGCCGCGATTAACACAGCACCACACGTAACTCACTTACTTCAAATAAAGTTCGTCGATTTTATAAAACTTCGCGTTCAACACGCCATACAGCCGCCACGTTGGAAAATACAGCGAAGCTTGTACGCGACGCTTTGCAATGTACATTAGCTTCACTTCGTTAGAAATTAGGCTACTGCGATTGAGTCATCTGAATCGATGCACAGCATTGTTCGTGGGATTCCATTGTACGCTCACTGTATGCCACGGACCGGTCATTAATATACAACACGCCACAAGGCGACATTCAGTCCTGAAAATTAGGCGAACGATCTCTTGCCGGCAGGATATTGATTGATCCACCACGTTGAAATAACTCGCGCTCTCATGCCAATAATGCTGACTTAACAGTGTGTACCGTTCCGCTGATTTATGATCCTGTACGCCTGAAAAATTACCCTAGCTCTTCTTCCCTGATCAATCTACCCTCGATTTTGAAACGAATGCACCGAGGCAAAAAGGAATATTAAGAACGTGCAGTGTTGACGTAAAATTTCCTATTATCGTTCTAAGAAATTTTGTATTTTAACGATTGTTCGGGAGCGTTCAGGAGTTTGGGAATCTTTTTAACCCTTTCGTTACTATTGGCGCCTACAGGCGTTTCGAAAATTTGCTCGCGCTGCAACGTTGGAGCCTTTTGCTGCACTTCCCTCATAATTTGATACTTAATTTTATCCTTCACGCATTTTCACCTTGATTTAACAAACCGAATTTTAGAACGATACGGCCAAAGTAACAAATTTTAACGCTTTGAAATCTGCCGTTGCGAAAGGGTTAGTAGATAACTGTTCGATGAAAGGGTTCAATTTCTTCAGAGGATACTAAGGTACTAGGGTGAAAAGAAAAAATTTTACAAAATTGAGGAGTTATTGCAAAACCTCTTCTGCTAGAACGTTCATTTGAAATAAAGGAATTTATCTAATTTATAAGTAAAAGTGTATTATCTACAATGTAGCATATGATTTTTTTGAAATCATAATTGTTCAATTTTTTAAAGTTGATTCTTTTGGTAAAAAAGAAAGGTTTTTAATTACAATTACAAAAATTACAATTTTTGCACTAGAGTCTAGCTCACACATTTTCATTCATAAATCAGTAAGAATTTTTTAATTCTAACGCTTGGGTCCTTGCCGGCAATGGCGGTCAGTAATCGATGCTAGAGCAGAAGAGGTTTCACAATTAGCGAATAAACCCTTCATTTTCTAACATTTTTAATTTGAAAAAAACTGGAGGAAAATGTTGAAAGTTACATTTATATCCTCTGAAAAAATTGAAGCTTTGCATTTGTTCGAACTCTGTCTAAATATTTTTTAGCGACGATACCGATTGATGAAGCCGTTCCCATTTAAATCGATCCTTACGAATATCAAAGGATATTACAGATACCGAGCGATATTTCAGATAAAAGTTGAATGAATTTAATAAATATGAAAAATATTTGGAAAAATACTGAATCGTTAAAGTGTATTGAAAATATGTCACGTATTTACAAGTAGGAAGCTAATAACGAATTTCAACATTATTATACCGGTACAGATTAATACAACTATTTTTGATATTAGCAATTACGTCGTCGGAAAATTAACGTGCTTTCAATAGTTCGTTTCGTAAAATAACGCGAACCAATATGTATTAAAAGTTTATTCGAACACTGCTAATTGAGATGTACATACGTATTCACACCTATTACCACGAATGTCGATTATCAGAGTGTATTGGACGCTAATTAAAATTTACAATCGTAAAATATTTTGCCGCTTTAAACACACACGTTCACTGTGATAGCATTGTTTCCGAATGTGAAATAATTGTTCCGAACACCGGTTAATAGATTCTTCTGGTATGGAGAACCGGAAGTAGAGAAACAGTAGAGATGCAGCGATAAGAAAGAGTTTCTTTCTTAGTCAGACCTACCGAGAAAGAATTCGAATAATTGCCAACAAAGGATTTATGCAAAAATATACGGTTTTATCGTGAAACTTTTATAATACTCTCCGTATCAATTACGTATATACGCAATCCAGTTTGTCGTTCAATACGCTAATTTAATGGACCAGCACGCGTCGCACGTATCAAAGCTCTCTTTTAGCAATTTCATTTTGTTATATTGCAAATCAAAGCGTGCAACTGTCGGACATATCGATATTTCTTTGGTACAGTTCAATTTGCATGATACAAGCATCTTTTGCCCCACACAAAACGTAAATGTTAATCGGATTCGGCATAGAACACATTAACGAGACGGATTATAATTATATTATTGAATCGCGAACCATATTGAAAGTACGCGATACTGTGTATATACAGTGTGTTACCATGAATTCAATCCACCTGAAATATCTCTGTTATTTCAAGAAATAAACGAGGACGTTATTCACAACGTTATTTTTTTTTTTGTGTAAAGAAGACAACGTGGTTGCAATAGTTTCATTGCAGAAGTAAACGAGATTTAGGGTTAATTTTTTTTTTATAATGGAATGTTCAATTTCTTATGGTTAAATTCGATGAAATAGCAAATTTTGAGTATAAATATACCAAAGTACATTTGCTCCAAAACTCGCGTATGTTAGGTAGATGCTTTTACAAATTTATACGAAAATTAACAAAGAAGTTGTAACTTTTTAATGAAGCTTCAGACGACCTACGTTCGTATAACATTTTTTTCTTACTTATACTCGTAGAATGCACCGGCAAAGTTTGATCGGGAATAATCGGGACACCCGGTATATGCGAAAAATTCCCAAAACTCTTCAGAAGGTTCTCATTTGTCATATTCATTAAATCTTCAGGAATAACTTAGAAGACGAAGTTAGAGTGCAGATGTCACGTTAGATTGATGTCGAAAAGAAGTTTTTCGTAGTTGTATTGTACGAATTACAAAGTACACGCCTCCTGTAACTTTGAAACTTCCAAGCTTTTGGTCTTCGAAATTCTCAAACTTCGGAAATTCCGACGAACCTCGGGAAAATCTCGAGAGTTCCCGAAATTAGTATGAAAAACACGCGGAACATTCGTATATTCTCGGTGGGAGCAGAGTCGTGCAGGATTAAATTATTGACCATTTTTCTGAAATAGAAATGATCACTGTAACAATAGAACTACATTTTCCTCTCCAAATATGACGGGATTTTTTCTTTGTTTTTTAATCACTTGAGAAGCTGTTCGTCTCTTTTCCCTATCAGAGTCCACGTATTTACACGTAAACGCCACTCTTACTGATAAGTATCGCGAATTTACGTTTTCCTCGAGGAAAGGATGCTTTTTAATTTTGGCTCGAGTTACGGTAAGTAAAAAGAAATCTCCGCAAAGGCGGAGAGGCTTGGTTCGGTTGCTCATCGAGAAGGATCAATATCAAATATGAAGCGAACGTTGAGTCGAGGCGGAGTGCGTGCCAAAGATAAGTTGCTGGTAAGAGCTAGAACGCTTTGACGACAAATCATCGTTCCATTTCACGGATGTATTTTAGTTTAACAGAAATAGGCTATGCGTCAATGGTTAGAAATTTACCTGGCAGATATACAGGGAGGAGGAAAAAATGATGGAACAATCTCAGGGTAAATGAATTCTGTCGGTTAGGTATCAACACCTCTGTTCTGTTTGAACAAATTTTCCTCTTAGCATCTTATTTCTTAGATTGTTGCAAAAGACACAGGTGACAATGATAAGTAATTAGATACGTTATCGTAGATGCAGTTGCTGTATCGCATATAATAATCTGCAATTTGCTGATTTCGAAATTGATGTTTTAACACAAGTTCTTGACCCAGATAGCTCGTACAAGATCAACAAGCAGGATTTCAAAATGAAATTCAGACCGGTATTGGTGTTTAAATATTGAATCAGACGTAATTAACTTCTGCAAAACTGTGAAATACACAGAAATTGATTACTCGCGGAATTTATCGCCATTCAAGATGTAAATCTCCTTTCGATACGTTTCAGACAACTGTTGTGTTTCAGTATTACCTCGTACCACTTGAGAAAAGACTATGTTCTGTCAATTGTGAGAACTGAAAATTATTTATATGAAAATATTGTTATTTGTGTATTATTGCCAAATGAAAATCTTGTTGAACTTTTCAAACAGAAAATTTCAGTAATATCTAACCTTTAACCCTTTCACTACTGTTGGCTCCTATTGGTGTTTTGAATATTTAGCGCTGTCCTTTTCGGCACACTTCCACTTTAATTTAACCCTTGTTTCTTGCAAACAGAATTAGTTGTAATTTAATAAAAGAAATTCAAAAACGATACATTTTGAATTTTAAAACGGCTAAACGAAAGATTTTACGGCCGCGATTGAACAGTTGTTATCATTTTGAAAGTAACGTATGAATTTTGATCGTTTGAAACAATTTGAACGTTGTATTAAAGAATGTTCCCTCGTACACTGGTAGATACGAAGGTGGTGCATTCTTTTACAACGGTACACTTCATTTGAATCTATGCAGTGACATTCAAGACATGCCGTACATTCTATTCGACTAAATTAGAGATTGCACAGCGCAACACAAATTTCATTTACGGGAGGAACAACGAAATCTTGTTCTATATCGCGTCAGTGCTAAACCATTCAACAACGAGAATTTCATTTTACCCCTGCCTGGTACTGTTTCGTGTTTATCTAATTGTACTCGGCTGCCTTAGCGACTTCTAACGTGAGTTGTGTTGAACTTCTTCCGGTACCAGTTGGTGCACGTAACGACGAAAGCTGTTTAGGAAGGCTCAAATTGTATCTGAGCCGTGGAAATTCACGAACCGTGTAAAAAAATTTTTTAAATGTAGGTATATTAAAATAATAAAATTATCGATTCTGCATTCGGCTATGAATTCTAAATTTTTGTCTGAAGAACTCTTGTTCGATTGAGAGACATTCGAGCTTGTGAGTTTCTTTCATCTTTTCCTTTCAGTTTTATACAGAATGTTTTTCTTTTTATCAAATTTTATCAATGTGTCTTAGGTGTATAAGAAAGAAAATAATGTTATATACTGCAACAAACTAAATTTATAACAATGTAAGATACTTTATGTATCATTTAGCTTTTAGTAATTCTAACTTTCAAATGTTAAGCATCCTTAGTAATTCGTTATAAATATTTCATCGGAATTATTTCCTAGAACAGATTTCCTTCGTAGAGAAATATTTCCCAGGAAATTCTTCAACATTTCTGTAATTCATTGTACGTCGCTATTTGTAAGTATTCATTTTTTTAGGTTAGGTTAGCTTCATGCTTCAATTGTTTTATAACGGATATTAAAAATAAACATTCTTTCATTTCCTATCTTCAAAATAAAGAAGAAGATAAAGCAAAGGTAGGGAGGAAAGAAATCCTATATATTTATATAGGGCGTCCCAGTTTTTTCCGATCAAGCTTTGCCAGGATGTTCTATGGGTGTAAATAAGAAAAGAATGTTACGTAGACATAGGTCGTTTGAAGCTTTGTTAAAAAGTTATAAGAAAAATACGAAATACGAGAAGAATAGTAACGAATTTGCAAAAATTCACTATCATTCATAAGTATTAGGATCATTCATAATATTATATGATTTAAATTATATTTCTTCGTCAAAGTTAGGATCGTGTGTCAAAAAATATATGTACTTCTTATACTACGCTATTCCAGGCTGAATAATTTTTTGTGACTGTAAATAATAATTTTGCAGTGACTGTTTAGGTTTGCTTCATATTCAGTAAGTATTCTAATACTTATGAACGGGGGTGTATATATCGCTGATCTGTTCCTATAGTATCATAATAGCATATCATTTACCTTTTCCATTTCCTACTATTGTTATAACTTTTTAATAAAGCTCCAAACGACCTATGTTCATATAACATTTTCTTCTTAATTACACCCGTAGAACACACCGAGAAAGTTTGATTCGAAACAATTTGGACACCCTGTATATTTCCAGTCCCTTCCATGGACTTTCCTCTTGTCAACGGCATTCCCTGTATGCGTTTATATCCATACACACCGTATATCGAATGAATGCACTAAACTGTAATTAGACGAAACACAGACAGGTTGGAGGTGAAGCAGCGAAGTGTCACCAGTGTAATAACGAAGCAAAGGTAGATAGTTCCGAAATAGAGGACTTCGCAATCGGAAAATTTCTATCTTATCCATCTTTGTTATTTTCCACGTTTCATTCTCGCGACACTTGAAGGAGGAAAAGCGAATTCGTGTTACGCGAATTAAGCAATTTCCGGAACGACAGCTTCGTATTTAGCTGTGTTACAATTCGATCCCTCCCACGACTGTGCAACAGATAAGCGTGCACCGGTGTAATCGAGCGCAGAGAACAGAGAACGCGTATTATTACAGAAGCTCCTCTTTATTTCGGTGTACCGTGGATAAATGCGACTAACGTATCGAACTTCCGTCCCGGCTAATTTATGGCGTTGGGATTAGGGGAGGAAAATGAGGAGGGAGAAAGCGGAAAATGGCAATTCTGCAGTGCGGGTAACTACCGTATGCTCCCCTTCGTCGACCGAATCCGGTCAACGGGTTCAGACGCTTAAGAGGTGAACGTCTCTCCTGGCCATGGTGAAATATCACTGCTAAGAGAAAGAAACGACGCCCCCGTCCTCCACGGGGCTTGACAAAAACAGGGGTAATAAAACTCGGGCGAATGTCCCTGTGTACGTTCGAAAAGTGCAGGGGATACGTTCGAGCGATTACCTTTCCAACAGAATTCCCATGCATGCTTCCAAGTCTCTCTGGGACACAATCCTTTACTCTGCTTGTCTATTTATTTATTGCCTACACGAACCTTGTAATTACAAAGGCAGCCACTCCTTTCGTAGAATCTTGAAGCAATGATGGTTTGATATGTTAACCCCTTGACGTATGATTTCTTTTTCTGACTATGCATCTAAGCGTCAGTTATTTACTATTTTAGTACTATATTAAGTAAGAAAAGTTAATGTATTGTGGATTAAGTAAATTTGTCAATCTTCAGTTTTTTAAATTAAATCGAAAATTGGAATTACAATTAAATTTTTGCTACCGATATAACTGTTTTTATCAGATCTTGACCAAAATCCATGGCTCGAGTCTAACTCGTTATTATACGTCAAGGGGTTACTGAAAATGATACCTAACTTCGGCATTTCTTTCTATTTTTTAAGAAAATAACTGACTCAATCGAAAACTTTTCAAAAGGGATTTGTTATATTGCCCTTGAAGAATGTAAAGGTACCTTTTTTATTAAATTGAAACTGCGTTCAGCA
This sequence comes from Habropoda laboriosa, assembly GCF_001263275.1. Taxonomy (NCBI): domain Eukaryota; kingdom Metazoa; phylum Arthropoda; class Insecta; order Hymenoptera; family Apidae; genus Habropoda; species Habropoda laboriosa. The sequence goes on along the minus strand of NW_017100281.1, from coordinate 1,571,204 downwards.
AACGTAGCAAATCACACATAATCTTTGAACAATCGAAATAAATACTTACATTCTTTTCTGTTGACGTAAAATCACAGTGTTGAGGGATGAAGATCAATATGTGCAATGAATTTATTATACTTGAAGAAAAAATGGTTACTGAATGCACTATGTATGTACACTCATATTTATAAGTCTTATCGTTAGGACCCTCACTGAATGTGAAGCAAGCCTCTTCGTTATTGCAAGTTTAATTTAAAATTATTTGACGCACGATAGTCATTAAAAAATTATTAAAATCCTAAAAAAAATTAACCGTTCTAAAATCTTGAAGCATAACGAGTACATATACATATATATTTTTACTAGTATATGACAAATTTTGGTGAGTAAATGTAATTTAAATCATATGAAATTTTCTAAACGAACATAACGGGTGTCCTGATATTCATGAACGGCAGTGTGCATATGAATTATCTTAACCCTAGAGCGGTCTTCGGGTCTTTTTTGACCCACCGCCTTCTTATCTTTTTAATTACTTTTGCTGTTATCAAATTTATGTTCCCTTAACGTTACATCGAAAGTTCATTACCTAAGTTCCTACGGCGCGCTGGTAACAAAAATTGTTACACCCAAGACCATTGGGTCAAAAAAGACCCAAACACCTCAAGTGTACAGTCGAACGAAAGAGCGCACCGGGGTTAATTATCACTTTAAACGATAAAGATGTGAAAAAGATGTCAAAAATTGAATTCTAATGTGGTATACCAAGACACAGTAGTTCTTTTTGATAAATCACGTATTCCACTTACGTTGATTCTCTATAAAGGGAGTAAAACGTTTTTCTATAACTTTCTTCTTTTTAATCACTGGTGAATAATTCCACGCGAAATTGAAAAAAAAGCACCCAGCTAAATTGCAATAAAATTCGTGACGTAAAATAAAATTCATTGTATTATATTATAGAACATGTGTGCGTGGATTGAAATCGTGAGAAATTCAAGATTCAGTTAGAAAACTCAATTAACGTTCAGCGATTGCATGATTGACCTGTTTTCTCCTGTACTCCGTGAATAAAGATTAAAATTTTACTCATACAGAGATTAAATCGGTAAGCTTTGAAATATTAAACAGTTCTGATACTGAGTACAATTGACCTTGGGGCAATCGACTTTAATATTCTCAGTTTCGGCGTGTAATTCTGATAATTAGTAACAGTTCTCGAAGTAAAAGTAGAAAATATACTGCTTTAGTTACATTTATACTTGGTTCTTCTGTGAAACACTTACTGTTAATAAAAATGAGCTGTAACAACCGACAACGAAGACGGCGACAAAAAATTGCATTCCGCGAGAGGAAGTGAGAGAAATAATCGCGAAGCGATAGAAGCTTCTAAAACAAACTAGCCTGCGATCGCGGTTTCTTGTAATGTAAAGATACATTTAAATGATACTGCAAATTGCTTATTTTTTCAACTAAATAGAAAGCATGACAGAAAAGATAAAAAGTTAATTCTTATCGAGGAAAGTGAAATTAAAGATAATAGTGAAAGCAGTAAGTGAAATGTTTCATATGAAAATGATATAAAAGTAAATTTCACATAGCTGTTCTAGCATAAGTTTTGAACATTATAAATTGCAATTGAATATTATTTATTAAAATTTCTAAATATGTGTGACATTAGAATTAAAAACTTGAAACACACATTTTCTTTCGTTTTGTACGACGATTATAAAAAGTTATGTTTAACATTTTTAATAACTTGCTTCTGGTTTCTAAATTGTCAGTACAGATTTCATTTTACGCTTAATCGAATGAAATAACACTTCCCACTTCGTCTCTTTCTCTTTCTCCACATTAGAGAATATCGTTCGAAATGAATAAAATGAATTTCAAACTAAAATAATATTCTAAGAAATCGATTTTTCAATTTGCCAAATTATAAATTAAAATTCTTTAGAATGTCTATAGAATTACTATACAACTGAATTTTTAAATAACACTTCCCTTAACATTTCTTTCTTCCTTCCATATTTCTGTAAGTAGAAAAAGTAGAAGGCATTTTATTAATTATATTCGAATAAAAAATGCGTATACCTGTAAGCGATCGCGCACATAGCGTTCAATTTTCCATCTTAGAATTAATTTATTTTATCTTACAAGCTACTATAGCTACTACACACTCTGTACTTGTAAGAATCAGAATGGTCACAAGTACGCGTAGTTCTCTTCAGAGACACGCGTTTCTCATTTGTAGCAAAAGGAATTTTATCGAAAATTCTTAATGGGACAAATTCGCGAAAGAACCAACGAGCGTACACGACGTAATTATTCTAAGAATATCGCGCGCTATTCGTAGACAATTACGTCGTGAAAAAGCTCGAAGGATCTGAGTGATCGAGAATTGATATTCGCGAGAAGATTATTATTCTGTGTTTAGTATAGACGATAGTAAAAATGCAGAAGGTAGTTTTGTTAATTATGCTAGAAATGAGTCGCGTGTCTCTGTAAGAAAGCGCTCACATGGTATTCGGTACAATTTTCTATCTTAGAATTACTTATTTTATTTTACGAACTAGTTAAAATTAAAACGCACGCATCCCACGACGTGTAAAATATCTTCCAACTTATTTTATCTTATGAATTACTTAAAGTTAAGATTCGCTTGGTTCACATTCTCATACTTTACAGTGGCTTATTTTATAATACACGCGTATGGCACTCTGTACAATTTTCTATACATTCTTCATACAGAAATTTAGATTAAAATTAGTAGGGAAGGGAAATATCTGAAAAGAATAATTTTTAATATATTAATTAAATAGAAGGAATTTATTTGCAAGTCAAATTTACAGTTCTAAACTGCAGAATTCGTCAAAGTATATAATTTCTCGATTTCTAATGATTTTTGGGGTATTAAAGCAAGTATGTTTATTACTTCGAACTTCGAGAGACATTTTCAACCGTTGGTTGTGAACGATTGTCAATATTATGAAATACCTAAATTATTTTGAAATATACCTATCAAACTTTCATCAAAATCTGATTCTGATGTTCAATGTGTTAGTGAATAATTGAAGAAAATGAATATTCCAACTAAAGTACATAATATGAAATTCTGAAATTACTGAAAATGAATAAATTTGATTATTTCTAACGAATAAATAGTGTATACCTGAAATATTTCTCTACAAATATTTAATTAATAAAGAAAAAGATGCGACTCACCACTTACCACACAGCTGGACATTGTAACATAGATTTCGTTGCATCTGTTATCCTCTCAGATCCATCGAACTTTTGAAATTCCCTCAGTGAAGCATTTGCATCCTCCAAGCATCGAATTTTGGTTCCACCACACAGTTTTGAGTCCTCCAAGCCCTGAATTTGGTTCCACCAGTGGTCCAATGTCAGTTTGAATGACCCAATGCCAGATTTGAATGATCCAAAGCCAAACTGAAAGACCCAAAGCCAGTTCGAATGACCCAGTGTCAGATTGAATGACCCAAAACCAGATTTGAATGACCCAAAGCCAGAGTTGAATGACCCAAAGCCAGATTGGAAAACTCAAAGCCAGATTGGAAGACTCAAATCCAGATTGGAAGACCCAAAGCCAGAGTTGAATGACCCGAAGCCAGAGTTGAATGACCCGAAAACTCACCAGACTTAGGAAGCTGTGGAAATGTCGCGCGAAATTGTGTACGGATCGCGATTTCTTTTGTGTGTAGTTTAATTCGTTGAATTTTATTTAGTACCCGAAATCGCGAATTTTTACCATCCTCCATTTTCTCATGTAGTCCATTTTAGATGGGGTATTTAGCAAAGGTTTAAGGGAGGTATCAACTGAACGCTCTGAAAAAAAGAAAAGAAAAGAAAAAGGGATGAAGCTATTATGAAACGCGGCGCGACGTAATAAATTCTCGTATCGATCGAAAATAATGGGCATTCGTGGTGAAAATTGACTCTATTAAGAATTAACGCGGTATACTATTGGGATACTCTAATAATGGGAGGGCGTTTGCACCTTTAGTGCAGTAGAGTTCGGATGTGAACTCACATCCTTTGATTTCTTCTTCCAAGTTTTGGTAGTTCAGCTTCAAACATGCACATGCACACACATATATAACCAATCACCAAACCCTCAAAAAATTCACTCACAGTTCGCAGACAGGCAGCTGGGCTCTGCAATGTCGATTTCGTTGCATCCTTCCTTCCTTCCTTCCTTCCTCTCAGATGGTCATCCTTCCTCCAAGCGTTGATTTTCCAAGACTCACAAACTCACGAATTGTGAGTCACTGTGGAATGGACGACGCGAAAAGTACTTCGAAACGCGATTTATTTAGAGAGGGAGAAACCGCGAATTTATATTACTTTAGACTCTACTATCGAACAAAACTTTCATAGAACGCGAGTGAAAAATTGAAAGAAATATCAAATAAACGCGGTATATAAATTGAATAAAAAGAAAATTGGGAGGAAGTATCAGATTAACGCGGAAAAAGAATGAAATATAAATCGAACAAGGGACGAAGCTATTATAATATGCAATGACTCTAGTATTTATGAAAATTCAAAGATATATATTTGAAAAATCGATTATTTATTGCGAAACACTAGTAAGACGGTTTAATTGGGGACAGTTCAATAGACAATACAATTAACTACCCATATCGCCAGAAAAAAACCCATTTTGGTAACTCACCGTTCGCAGATTAGGCAGCTATCTGGACTCTGCAACGTGGATTTGGCATTGCCTCCTTCCTTCCACTCAGATCGTCATCCTTCAGTCAGTCATTCCAGTTTCAGTTGATTTTCCAAGACTCACAAACTCACAAATTGTGAGTCACTGTGGAATGGGCGACGCGAAAAGTACTTCGAAACGCGATTTATTTAGAGGGGGAGACATCGCGAATTTGTATTATTTTAAATTTGACTAGACTTTCATAGAATGCGAGTGAAAAATTGAAAGAAAGCAGAAAACAAACGCGAATTCGTATCTTTTTCGATTCTATAATGTAAGAAAATTTGCAGAAAATACGCGACGATAATTGGGGAGAAGTATCGGTTAATCGCGTAAAAGTATTCAATAATAAGCGAACTAGGGATGAAGCTATTATAACAATACGCGATGTTTATGTATGGTGTTTATAAACATTGAAAAATTCTCGTATAAACTTCGAAAATAGATTAATTACGGTTTACGGTAAAAACGGTTTAATTAAGGGAGGGCATAGTGCACGAGCATAGTGCACTCGTTCCAAATCAGCTCACAATATACAGTTCAATAATAAAATAACTAACTACTTAATCATGCAAGTCATGCAAATTCCTTGGATAGCTGTAAATTATTAGTACACAAAATCATCGAATAAATTCAGTATCAGAGAAAATATCAGAAAAATAAAAGAAATTCGATAAGCTGAAAGAAAAATTTCAAATTAATTTCAATAGCTGAAAGAAAAGTACGTATTATCGATTATTCAGCTGTAGCAACAAAGTATTTAATTAATAGATATCTGAAACGCCAAAATTTTCATTAGTAAACCTCTCAAATTCACTTCAACGCCTTATTCGACAAGCCTGAAGAACAACAACGACTAAAATTCGAACGTGGAATTCCCTAAACCTTCAAAACAATCTCGATATTCAAGGTCCTATTGGGAAACTAATTTTATCTTATTTCTAAACCGAAGTTGGAAATCGAGTAATTAAAGTCTGATATTAAGGGTCTAACGCGTACCGGTAATTGTTAAATGTTTGATTTAAAATAAAAATTGTCTAACAGGTAGTAATTGAAATTCTATAATATATAAGTTTCAGAGGAAGGTAGAGTGTGTATAGGTTGGACATAGGCTAGCTGGTAACCCTCGACCATCCTATTCACATCTCAGAACCTTTAAGACTAATTTGCCGCGAAGTGTCTATGGCCCAGTATAAAGGGTAAATGATTTCGCAGGAGCTCGCGGGTCTATTTATACCTGTGGTACCCCTTCCCCAAAATTATTAGCAAAGTCGTTAATAATTCGGGCGGGAATCGACTATTTTTCGCGGGAATCGACTACTTTTCGCGGGAGATCGATCACTTTTCGCGGGAAATCGATAATTTCTCGCGGGAATCGACTACTTTTCGCGGGAAATCCTTCGTTTTTCGCGGGAATCAATTATTTTTCGCAGAAAATCGCCGATTCTTTCGTAATTCTATTTTGCATTCTATTGTAATGTTATAATAACGTATAATTTATTAATTCTCACAATTTTTTGGTATAAATTTATACTTCTAACAATTTGTTATAACATTGCATATAACAATTTATACGTTTTTACAATATTCTTCAATAAACTACGTTTTAACGTTCTCATTACTTACTCCTGGTTAAATTAATTTCGTAACGATTGAAAATTAGGCTGACCCGTGGTCATAGAGTGAAAATAACCATAGTGATGGTAAAATTATTATGTTAAATAAATTTTTACACAGATTAAATGTTTATTCAATGTTTGATTATCGTGGTACCATGGAATAATTGAAGTATATCGTACATTTTCTATATTTATATTAAATTTACCGTTCTAACGATTGAAAATTGGGTTGACCTGTGGTCATTGATTGAGGATAGCTACAGTGAAGGTACAATTATTGTGTTAAATAATTTTTGACATAAATTAAAAGTTTATTCAAGGTTTTCTTTCTTTATTATACCACGATATAAATTATATCGTATATTTTCTTTACTTAAACAAAATTCTTTTTACATATTGTAACAACCAGCAATGAAGACGGCGACAAAAATTTCCATTC
>NW_017100281.1:1563860-1564332 GCF_001263275.1 Habropoda laboriosa | reverse complement strand
AAGCTTCTAGAAGAAACTAGCTTCCGATCCGCGGTAGACTCGCGGATTTACGCGGGAAAGATTTACGCGGGAGACTCGCGGATTTACGCGGGAGACTCGCGGTTTCGCGCGGGAAACCACTTAGCCGCGCTTCATTAGCAACCGTATAAATACCAGGACCGCGGACGCGGCCAAGCAGTCTTGGTGGACTCCGCTGGGAGAGAAGGAGGTATTACCATCGGTCGCCCTTCTGAGTGGGAGAGTACGGAGCCCAGCTTTCGGACGCCCTTACAGCACAGGAGAGTACGGGGACTGACACCTGGGTCACTCTCTGGAGGAGAGAACAGCTGGACTATCCGCCGGTCGCCTCTTAGAGAGGAGAGTACAGGGAGGTTACCCGGACGCCTGAGGAAGCTCGGAGAGGATTGCTTAGTACCAGCACCAGAAGGTGGTATGGAGCGGGTGGACTCTCCGATCATACGCGTATCGCTTA
>NW_017100281.1:1549572-1563606 GCF_001263275.1 Habropoda laboriosa | reverse complement strand
CGCCTACCAGGAGAAGTGCTGGTGGACTCTCCGATCATACGCGTGTCACTTAAATATTGCGATAGGAGAGTACGAGAGCTATACCCTGGGTCGCTCCTGGAATGGAAAGAACGGCTGGACTATCCGCCGGACGCCTTCCAGAGAGTAGAGTACAGGAGGTTCATCGGACACCTTCCAGAGAGTAGAGTACAGGAGGCTCACCGGACGCCTTCCCACAGTAATTGTTATAAATCGTTTTATCCGTTTCGTTAATGTTGTAACGGGAGAGTACGGCTGCTTAAAGCCGGACGCCCGAAAGCAAAAGCAACAGCTCGAACACTGCATTGATTTGTTCGAAATTATCCTGTACCAAACATTTAACATGTATCGACGAAAGATATATAAACTTTTGTGTGTTTTTCCCAGATACCAAAGAATATCCTTGCATTCCACAAAAATCCTACTACAGAGCATTTTATTCACTGTCGAAGAGTAAACTGTAAGAAATAAATAATATTAAGGAATATAACAATTTTGCGTTCACCAACATTCCAAATTTTTAAATTAACAAATTGACTTTTTTATCGAAGGAACATAATTTATTGAAAGATAAATAATTAAATTTAAATAAACCCAAAGTATCATTACTGATCTTAAACTATAAATAAATACCGTTGTATATAAATAAGGTATAACTTTTGTGAAGCTTATAAGAAAATCCCATTTTATAAAAAATAAACAAAAGTACAAAATTGAGTACAGAAATACTTTATGTATCATAGTATGAATTACTGTGCACTGTCGGTATGCAAAGGGGTGACTTTTCTATATTTTTTCGCCATAAAGTAAAAACGAACATTTTGTGATTTACAAGGGAAGTTCGATAACCCAAAAATTCAAAAAAATTTGAAATATCGTGGAAATGTAGTTCAAGTGACGCTAATTACCATTTATTTCTGCAATGAAACTGTTCCAGGGGTGAAAACCTCCTTCAAAAAAATGAAGCGTTTTAGTGTTATCGTGAATTTTCACGAAACTCTACAAGATATGAAAAGAAAGATGAATTCAGAAACATTATTTTTATCAAAAGTTACCGCTCTTAATTTTTTTAAAAAATAGTGCATATCACTCGATAGTACTAATCTCAGTTGTCAGTGAATTTAAATATAATGAAAAGAGCTGAAGTTTGGCTTTGTGCTAATGTGGGTCAATTGATAGACAAGGTATTCGAATGATACGTCGATAATTTTCCGAAATTCTCAATGAAGAGCAGATAATACTATTTACGATACTTTCCATTCGTTTCTTCAAAGGGTCTTTGTTACTTGGACTTTTATCCAGGAACGTATTTTAAAAACATAATGATGAGCGTAAATTACATACAGGATTGCACATGTAATATACATTCACATGATAGAAAATTCATATGCGGTTTATGATTAAGCGACCGCAATTATTTATCTCATAATCAACGTCATTTATGTTCGACTACGTTAATACTCTATTATGGTCCTTACACAATGGCACACGCAAGTTATTCACATGTCATTAGTCTCTGTATGCAATATAGACGTGTGAGTTATTAATTTTTCATATTTTTTCACGTTTCATTAGCGTTTATGCGTTCTTGTTACCGCAATTGCTATTATGTTTATATATGTACGTTAGTTGGTGTAAAAATTTATAAGGAATATTAAATCTCTCTCTTTCTCGAAATAATCGAATTTTCAGTTTTCAAACTTGAGATTGTAGACAATTCTAAAAATGGTAGGTGAAAGATGAAATCTTGTTAGGTATATCGGGGAATGTCAACATTAATTAAGCAATATCGTAGAAATTATTATCGACTTTGAAGTGTCCTATATTTTCAGCTATGGTGGTGCCAAATATAATTTAGCTCAAATTTTGTTTAGAATATGTTATTCCTGTTGAAAATTATTCCTGTTGAATTCGTATTTAATATTTTTCTCTACGACAATTCATTTTCGAGATATTCTAATTAATAGTTCTCCAGTTCGGAGGATGATTTCACCCCTTGAACATAAATATTAGCAGTTAAAGAAAACATGTGTGCAATATTTTCGGTTTTTCTAGCGGTCTGCAAAATTTTATCAAAATCTGCGTGTATCGGTTGGATGATATCCATTTCTAAATGTAAACAATGAAAATATAACTCAAAAAATCATGCAATACGTAAAACATGGGTATAGAAGCAAAAGAATGTACAGATTATATATTTTTTAAACGAAAAGCTGTATAAAGTAATTGCACGAAAAGATGCCTATACTTTTAATAATTTGTAAGTTTATAAGAAGGAAACGAAGCTTTAACGAGCGGTTTAGAGTAGCAGCATCTTAAGAATCTCCTTAGCGAGTAATTTTTGCAGCATTATATTTCAACGAGATCGAGAATTATCTATAGATTTAATTTGCAAAAGCTTGTTCCTTTAATGTGGGTCAAATAACTTTCCCGTTTGCGAGTAAAACTTCGTTTTTTCTTCTTTTTTTTTTGCGGAAGTAGCTGTTGATGCTCATCTTCAATAATTCATATTTCGTATCTGCAAGATACCACTTGTTCGTGTATTTCTGCATTACACTGAATTATACTGAATTATAAATTTATTTCACTTAACCCTTTCGTGACCAAAATATGCTTTTTAAGAATTTGTTAATTATCTGATAATGGATACGTCTGTGACGGATACTAAATTGAGATTCATTTTTAGACATATGCGTCTCATTAGGCACGAAAGGATTAAAGAACTTCACTTTAGAATTTTTTTTAGAAAAAAAGTGCATTTACTAATTGACAAAACAATGTGTATATATACTAGGTGAATGAAATGAAACGTCGTTCTTTCAACTGAAGTTAGCGAGTCAAGCGAGAAAGTATGTTGACAAGCTTCAAAACTTCTTATTTTGGGCTTTCCTTAGCTGTAAACAAACCGCGTAATATTTTTATTCCTCAGAATGCTTTGTCAGTGGTACTCGAAGTGGTGCAAACAGTTGGTGTTTGTCCTTATAATGGAACACAAGTGTTTATTCTTAAAACGTTATTTAGTGCCGTGCGTAAAGCAAGCGAGAAACCACATTTTTGGGACTTGTCAACATACTTTCCGTGGCGAGTGTATTAAATTTTGTCCTATATGCATAGTCAGATTTCCATTTCAAAAAACGACGATTCACATGCATCAACCTAATAATATCTCGTATGTACTAAAAACGACGTCTTGGAAGAATGTCAGTTAAAATCTTGATTCAGCCCTGTTAACCAATTATGTTGCGTTAGAGTTTCCTTACCGACGATTTAGTACTATCGAGAAGACTCCCTCCGAGCCACTTTAGAGCCTGATTACAACGGAAAGCTAATACAAAGTTTTGAATGGAAGCATCTACCGTGTCACGCCAATGTTACTCTCTCTGTTCGTGGGACACGGAACGAAATAGCGGTCCAATTTCTTTTTCTACACGCTGGCGAGTGATTAAAAATGAACGTAGCCAACCGCAGGAGCTATCGCGCTCACGGATCACGAGAGCGTCCTTAAATTCACGCTTAATCGACGCCGCTCGATCGCTGTGCGATTCACATTTAATCGTTCGTAAATTACATATCGACCAGCGGTGATCGATACGCCTATTATTCACGGAACGCAGGCCTTCTTTTCGCGGAGGAAATTTCGATCGGTACGCGACTTCTGCCCCGCGCGATCATTGACCCGACCTGATCCTCCTGTTGGATGAACTTCACGAGCCACTGGCCGCTTGATAACCAATTAAAGAACAGCTACTCGCGTCTACCGTGAGTCAAAGATACGGTTTTCGATTGCACGGTACACGATTAGTCCAGATTGGTTCACGATGTAGCGGCTTCGTTTTGAGTTCTTCCGTTTCCTCAGATTTAATCCGTCGACAATAACGTGAAAGCAGAGTTCGTAGAAATTTCGATCGTAGGTACGATTGGTCAATCTCATCTCGTTCTCTTGTTATTTTATTTTGATAAAGTTTAATTTCCTTAAGCATTTGTACATAGATATGTTCACTATACAAATCAACCCCTTAACCTATGATTTCTTTTCCGACTATGCATCTAAGCGTCGGCCATTTTGCTGTTTCATCAGGTAACAGAAGCTAATCTGTTAGAGGTTAATTACATTTAGTAATCCTTCTTACGAGTTCAAACGAAAATTAGGATTACGATTAATTTTTCTTACTAATATAACTATTTTTCTCATATCGTCGCCAGAATCTCTGCCACGAGTCCGACACGTTGTTACAAGTTAAGGAGTTCAATTTTCAAGTTACAATGTTTCATCTCCTCTTGTTGATTGTGTTTGTTTATTAGACGTTATTCCAGCAAACAAATTTTTACAAATTTTTGACGAATAAGCAGATTTCAATTTTTCTCCTCGCAACGAGAAGTGTATTTGTCACATATCTGTTAAGATACAAAGCAATACAACTAGGGATACAACAAACCACAATAGATTTCAACAGCTTTCGTGGCTTGAACAACTTCGGGACGCCAAGATAGTCGCTCTAACAGACTTCGGTATACTTCTCTGTGCTCTACATCTGATTAGAGCAGACTTTAACTGGCTTACTACGGTCACTCCACACTCTGCTTGCTATACATATGTTCATATACACACTTCTGTAATTCTCTCAGAAATTGTTGGAAGTTTTGAAAAATTTATTGTATCAATTAGAAATAGTGTTCTCGTCTGTATAATCTACTGAAGTTTACAGCATGTGACGTCTTGCAATTAGAGATGCCTATTTTACGCCAAATTTCGGTCTGAACGTGATCTTATGACGTGATTTGGAAGTTTTGAAAATGTACGAATCGCTATGTACTAGCAAAGTATAAAAATTAGGTTTTTAAGACGTTTCAAAAGTCGGTGCATAGTGCTTCTCGACGCCACGTTTCAAAGATATCTTAATTTGTAACACTGGACGTCTTTTGGACATCTTTGTGTGCTATCTGAATAGACTGTTAACAGGTAAAAACGTAATAAACAAAGATCATTTTAGCTACTTTCTGGAATAATTTTATTTGATTTTACCCTTTGCACTCGGAATTTTTTTTTCATTTTCTTTCCAATAGCTCCGCATTATTTTAAGTGTTTCATTTAAAAAGTGCTTCAAAGGACAATTGGTTGATAAGAAGCAATGTAAACAATTGCTTCATTACCTATATATGACACTTTTCTGTAGCAGTTGCACTTTCTTTTTTTACAAAAAAGGGTCATGTACATGTTACGTTGCTTACCTAAGTATAAAAAAAATATTGCGAAATATAATATATATATTTAAACTGGCATTTTAAAAATGCGAGTGCAAAGGGTTAATATTTATATGAATATTTTACACGGACCACTTTTCCTTATAATTCTTGAAAAGAATAATGTCATTTGTTCTTCGTTGAAACACCCGATAAAAAGCGGTACTGTTCGGTAAATACGGAATCCCAATCTGTTTTTTCTGCTATGATCCGAAATAAATTACGGATATTTTCAATGGAAAGATGCTTATTAATGAACCTTTTCGCGCTTCTTCCGGAAACCATTACAATGCGCGCGCGTTTATCAAGTGTTGCACTCATTACTCAGCTGCAGGATTCATTGAATAGCCAAAGTGAAGCGAGGCGAACCATTAGTAGCTGCAGCAATTCACTTCCTCATACTGCCAGAAACTTTTATTGGATTTTATGCTAATACTCTGAAAAGTTCAAGTAGGATCTACTGTCTACGACTTGAGAGGGTTAACAGTAATGATTTTCGGTGTCCGCTTATACTTTGTCACCTTATCACGGGGACACTTATTGTTTAAACAGACGTAGAAGACAATTGGCGATTGGAGTCACGTCAAATGAATTTCTAATTGAAGATGAAAAATCATCTCTGCAGGTTATGAAGAACAAATTCATGTCGAAGTCCGAACCTTTCTATTAACGCTGAAAGATAACTATTAAGTATGCAAATTAATTCGGTGCCTTTGTTCAGAAAGTCTTAACGACTTTATCTCCTCAACGCGGCGATATTTTTTCAGGAAGGGAATCCGTCAGCTGCTCGATTAATGGAAAAAGGATCATCGAGAATAATGGAGATTATTTCGAATAGTAGAATTCTTTTCGGTTTTTTTCTAAATAGACATTCAAGTTTATGAAGGAAGGCACTGGATTAACATGTGCACCTAATTGTTGAGCGCAGCGATTTGTGGCTAGGACGTGAGGAAGAGGCTGCTTTTGAGATTAGGATTATTGTTAGCGTGCGTCTCGAGTAGAAAAATGATCCTGGCGAGAGAAAGTTTGGTTTACAGCATCAAAGTTTTAGAAAATCATTTCTCTCATTCTTAACCCTCGTACGACGAATGGCAGGGTCATTTTGACTCAACAGCGATAAAGTCAGGCGGCTCGGGTTAGAAAATACATCTATTTTATGTATCAAATGTAAATAAACAAGAAACATATAAAATACATATAGTTGTGCGATATACACACTTCGTGTACGATAGAAATTTTGCTGTGGGTCAAAATGACCCTGCATTCGTCTCCCGCGTCCGTCTAAAACCATTTGCCTTCCGAGGATTAATAGCCAAGTGCCTTGCCATAACAAAAGGCCCTCCAAATGACGGACATAGAACAGTCGTAACGGTCAAGAGGTCGACAAAGTCTAATCTGGCGAAAGTTCCCCGCTGTCGCCAGACATCGCCAGCCTCTTTCCAAGGTAACGCGCGTTGAGAGCGTAAGGGAAGCGTTACGATGTCACTGAAGCATGCTAATTAGTTTTTTGAGATTTTCCCAAATCTCCAATCAGCGTGCAGCTCAGAAGAAGGAAGGATCGCTTCTTTCGACACAGTTCGAGTCAGTCGCTGAACGCAGGCAGTTCGTAAACAGAAAGAGTCAGTAAGCAGAATCAGTTAGCAAACAGAACAGTCAGAAGTCGGAATAGTAGAGAACCCGCAGGCTTAGCAAGTAGGCTAAGCACATTGATAAAACCCGAATCTAACATATAGGTTAGATCAGGCATGGGCAACCTTTCCTAGTTCCGAGTCGAGGGCCGGACCAAATTATTAAATAAAATAAATTAATGTTAAATGAATTAAACCAAGTTGCTACTTCATATTTCGTTTATATATAATATAATGCTTTGGTATAAAGCTGTACATAAATTTTATAATGTAATGAACGACATAGCAATTTAATGCGAAGATTGAAGACATATGGGTTGCCCATATGTGGGTTAGATTCTTGGCGTATAGGTCAGCGAGAGACATTGCAGGTTTCGCGCTGCGACTGGCGAGTTTGTTGATAAATAAAGTGAAACACAAACGCGTTATTCAATTTCCGAAGGAATTAGTCCTTCGAGCAAAAACTGTTAGACGGCCAGTAAGGTGCAATTCACAAAGGACAGCACTGTAAAGCAGTATCGTGCAAGTCCCCAACACCGAATAATTATTTGAAAGCGAGGAAAAAGGAATACATGCAGAATGTACACGAAGTTATGGTTGCGGCTCTCAGGAATTAATCAGTACCTCTGAATAGGGAAGGGTTTATGAAAGAAAACTTGCAACAGAATTTCTTTTAACATCTATGTAAGTGTTTTACTTGACGAGAAGGAAAGATGTTAGAAATAGTAAAATTCATCATTTCTTCGCCATAAATTAATAAAGTTTCCATATGAGTAGAATAGTGTGAGTTATACGTAGGAGAAATGTACTCTCTTCACTCTGTCATCCCTTAATATACACACAAACGATAGTCATGCTGTGGCTACCATAAACGTCCTCTCATCGACTAGAATCCACAAAAATTAAGGAAGTTAACAGCAACTTTCAACGATAAGAACAACCTTAGAGCAAGTTCTTTTCAACACTTCCATCGCTGCTGTTGATACCTATAGACGTTTGGAAAATTTGGAAGAATACAGTGTTCTCATTGCCTATTTTGCTCGCACTGTGCTGTTAGCACCTTTTGGCGCACTTTCACCGTAATTTAATCCTTAACTTTTGTTCTTTGCACACTTCCACCTCAATTTAACGAAACAAATTTTAAAACGATGTGGTCGAAACAAGATTTTGCGGCCGCGATTGAAATCTGCCGTAGCGAAAGGGTTAAGTAAATCTCCATCAATCTGAGCACAGAATTTATATTTTTTTAATGTAGAGTCAATTGGCTCCCGCAAAATACGTGAAGCCGATTATTTAGCAAACAATTATACTCTATTAGCCAAAACAATTTTATTGCAACGCTAACAATTAATGTTAAAAATAAGTTGGAAGTACTAAGTTAGGCAAAGTCCAACGATCAAAGTTCACAGAGTGGAGTTCGAGATGTGTCTGGGATAGACGTCTGGGATACAGTTCAGGTCCAAGTGCAGTAGCCAACTAGTCTTGCTAAATCCGAGTTCAAAGTCCGATTACAAGTCTCTTTACAAGTATCTTTGCAAGTATCACTGCAAGTGTCTCGAGTATCACAAGTCTGGCTACAAGTGTCTCCTGTATTCTAACTGCTCTCTCCTTTTATACGTGTCCCTCCATCCAGAGCTGTGTCCTAATAGCAAATGAAAATGAGTCGGGAAACTGTACTGGCCAATCCAGAAAGGTCAAGAAATTCCCATTCAGGTAATTATTCGTCCACTTGGTACTTGTTGAGGGTAATTTAAAATCGGTCGTCCATTGTTGTTCACGTACTCGTGAGTCTTTGGTCTAAAGAATGAGATACGTCAATTGCCATTGAGCAAAAGAGGCCAAGCGCTTAAAAAATTAATTCACCTTTCAGCGTCTGAAATGTTCAAATCCTTAAAAATAGCAGACGTGTCGACTGCATTGTAAATTTAGGATGACCCGCTGCCTCGATAGACTCGCTCTTTCAAATTTTAGCAAAATCTCCGGTAGGCCAGCTGCAAGATCACTTTGCCAGTTTCTACAGTGTACCATTCACTCTCAAACTTACTTCCGATCGTTTGTTCGATTTTCTTGTTAGCGATAATTTTCACAGTGTTTGATACACTTTTGATCTTGATTGAAAATCCGAATCTCGAAGAGAAAGAAAGACGCAAATGAATCGTCCCGATGCAAAAACTCATGCTCATAGTTTGGTGGTCTACTTTGGAATGAATTCACTGCAGTTTCCTAAGACCGTGTTTCACTATCACTGCAGGGTCATGTAGTAACGAATTAGTGGTCGTCTAATTGACAAACACAATTGTATAAAAATTGCATTAACTGGACATTCAAGTTCTGCCTCATCCTCCATATTCCCCTGATTCATCTGCAACCGATTTTCACTTTCTCCGCTCACTTGACAATTCCTTTACACAAACACGATTTAGGAAACTGGAGGATATTGAAAACGCCTTTCAGCAGTTTCTTTCTTTTGCAGATTTGCATTTTTATAAATACGAATTTAATGCTCTTGCAACACATTGGCAGAAGTGTGTCAAACGTGATGAAAATTATTTGAATACAATAGAGTTATGCTTTTTTTCAAATGAAACAACTTGAAACCGTGGGAATATTCGGTATGATCTAATAGAAACCGAATGTCAAACACACTGCACAATTATGTACCTCCGCGTTACGCCAATTTCCAGCGAAGACGTAATTACAACCGGAAACAGTGCGCACACCGTACATTTTTCAACGTTAAATACATGTTGCCGGATAATCCGCCAAATAGCGACCGCCTAATTACACAAAGAACGCGACCGATGCGTGCAAGGTGGCCGCGCGTTGCAAAAGGCAAAATGCACGGGCTGCAACACGACACGCAACGAGCCCTGTCGTCGTTGCTTCCCTCTAAAACATCGCGACCGCACAACGCTATTACATCCGTCGCGGCGTGCCGAGAATTGGAGCGGAGGAGGGGATGGTACCTGGTGCCAGATTGCGCTAATTATTGCTAATTGCTCGAACTAATAAATAACTGCATGAATAAACATATTCGTTGCCCGGCGAGAGGAGGGACGACAGGGCGGCTGCGAGGGGAAAAGGAGGCTAATAGAGGAAGCTGAAGAGGTCGTGGGGGATGGAAGAGGGATGGAAGAGAGGCAGAGAAATGCTAGAGGGGACCGGCACGTATGCGTGAATGCCATCAGGCGTGGAGGTGCAAGCACGCTACTGTATACGCTGAAATATTCATCGATTTCGGTTGCAGCAATTACGTTCCGCAAAACGAAGCCGTCCTCGTGTGTACCCCTGGCCACACTCGAAATTTATCTGTACGAATGAGCGCGCCACTGTGCTGTGCGGCGGCCAGCTCGTCTCTATTGCCGCGAGGACACTGTCGAAAAAAGAGCCGCGAAAGATGTGCATACACCTGTTTCGTAGCATTTCTCTCTCTCTCTCTCTCTCTCTCGGGGTGTATGGAAATTGGAGAGTGAAAGAAGTGATGCCTGTGCTACGTTGGACAGTGCCGTGTGTTGTTGGAGTTAATCGAGGAATCGCGATGATCAGACGGTGATCGAACTGAACTGTCTTAACCCTTGTACGGAGTTTGCGAAGTTACTGGGATTCGGGTGAAATTGACCCAATTATCGTACATTTACGAGAAGTGAGTGTGAAAATTAAAACTCAATTTATTTAATTATCACAGTTTAATATTGTAATGATTTATTGAACTTTAAATATTTTATTGAAATTATGTGAAATAGTGTCGTCTGCCTTGCCAGTCCTCGGTGAGATGGTAAAATGTTTTCTTTTCGCGTTGAAAAAATAGCATATTGAGAAAAAATTTTGGTAAAATCATGGCTTACTGTCACGAGACAAAGTCACTATCAAGTCCTGAAAGTGCTCAGATATGAAGGGTGCGGCACGTAAAACAGGCGACCATTTATCTCCTTTAGCTGTGATGGTGCGAGAAAATTTTTGTACGTAATTTAAATGCTTTCAAAGGGTGAATAAGATGGAAGCAAAATTTGTTTGATGGAAGAAATGGCAAAAAGTGAAAGAAAGTTTCACATTTGATATAAAATTTTTCCGTCGAAGATCATTTTAAGATTATAGTCTTACACACGTTTGAATATCAATGTCTGCTACGACATACAGTAGAAAAGAATATATACATTCTTGTAAAAAAAAACAATGATGACCTTGAAAAAACAGAAAAATGTGGCATTCGTGGAAAAATTTTTCTTTCGTCTCATTCACCCTTTGTGGAATCATTTAAATTGCGTATGAAAATTTTCTCGTACCACTATAACTGGAAAAGATAATTAGCCGACTTTTACGTGGCCTACTCTGTACAAAGAATGCGAATAAAACGAACAGAATTAGGTTTGATAAGGTTGAAAGGATGAAAATCTCTGTTTCGAGACAGCTACTTTACGAGAAACTAAAAGAAGCGAGGAGAGAGCTCAAGTTATCTAATGGACAAAGTGGAAATGTTGGTGACTTTAATAAAATCGTATTACTCACTTTGAAAAATAGCATAATCCTATTTGCACGAAGAACGCAGAAGTGTCGACGCACGCGTTCCATAAAACTGAAATCTGGTAGCGATTGTGTAAATATAATTGTGATTGATATATAGGAGAAACGTTATCTTTGGAAAAAAAAAAAAAAACGTTCGAACACGTTAATTTCACGCTTTAAGATAACGGATAAAAATTCCCATCCGTGTGACGTTGATTTCTCCGTTAAAGAGAAAAAGAACGTAAATGTTTATTCGATACGTCGGGGAAATGCAAGAATGCCGCATGGAAATGCGAGAACGCGTTACTTCAGCCAGGCGAATGCAATCTCCGATGACGTACCTCAGATAAGTAATTTACCACCATAAGCGTTTCTCGTCTATATTTGCGTCTATATTTATTGCAAATTCGAGCGGACGAATCTGAAATTCAAATGGGACGAATCAACGTGAGTTACAGCGTTCCATTTCCATTTTTCACTTACGCCTAACAAGTTAAACACGTTGAGAGGACAAGAATGACATATTTCACTGTGACATTGGATATCCCTTAGGCGAGACTGATTTAAGGTCTGAAATTGATCACTTCGGCGTTGGTGGAGGTATTAGGTTGAACTCGGCAACTTTTTAATTACTTAAACGAGTAATTATGTAGATTAATTTGTCATAAAATGTACTTCGTATAGCTTTCTCACAATTTTATTTATACTTCTTTTTATATATCCTTGAATTTCTGCGATCGTACAATTTTTTTCATATGACCAAAAATATTTGAGATAGCATATTCAATTTTCTTCTTTAGCATTGACGATAACGTAGTGTCAGGAGAAAACATTTTATTTGCATAGCAAAAATAACTCGATCTGTCCAAAAAGTCTGCAAAGCCTCTAATTAGAATTTATTTTGCGTCGTCTAATTTTTTTTTGTCGGTAAGACTAAAATCTCCGTTTGCACCATTCTTTCATTTACTGCACTGTCACCAGGCACATCAGAAATCTTTTTGCTGTTTTATCTTCGTGAAAATTAAAGAGCATAATTGGACATAAAACTGAAATTCAAATAAAAATAAACACTAGAAAAATTTAACCAAATGTAACGAACTTCTTTTTTTAAATTAAACGTGAAAATCTCAGTTTGTAGGCTATACGTGGGTTTTACAGGTTACGAATAGTCTTTTGTTTCAAAAACAGCAGAAACGATCTTTTACGGAGAAATTCGCTATTATTTATTAGCCAACCCAGTACTTACGAAAGGGTGTGTAAGCATCTCACGCGCTCGAATAAACAAAAGTTTAGTCGTCGCTCTACTTATACGCGGTTGGAGAATTTAGCGTATCACTACTTGAGCGGAGAAGGGATCCACTGTTATCCCTTGGGGGAAGAAGCCGGGGATGTAAATCGCTCGGATCTGCGCCCTTCCAGTGTCATCGTATCGAGAAATCTTGGCACTCAAATATTCAAATGAATCAGACATTTCGTGGAAAGAAATCTTTCTGAGCCAGACAGTTACGCAAATATGTACTTCTACTGTTACTAATTAAATAGTATTTGTTTTTGTTTATATTGAACAGTTATTAGATTCACTGTGACACGAGATATTCTTTAATTCCGTTTGATTTAATTAACGAGTGAAACGCACAGCAATTAATAATAATTTCAAATGAAGCAATTTTAATTTCATGTGGAAACGAAGAGATTTTCTGCCTATTATATGAGTCAGTATAAGTGGCAGTGATGGTTAAAGCATCATAACCGTTGGGTAATTGAAACACGCTGTCTAACTACGTGTGTTTAATTTTTAAATACAAAATTCCAGCGTGCGGTTCCCTCTGACCTGGCGCTACCCCGAGAATTTTCTATCTTTTACTTCAATATTAAACAACCGCTGTGTACCGCCTTCCTCCAGACACAATATCAGGGGCTGACAACAATAAAGTCTCACTAAATTAAAATTTCGTCGCACAGCGGAAATAAGTGTACACGAAACATGCGAAATAATTGACCTTTTGTATACGATGGTAGGTTTTGCGCAAAATGTTCTAAAAATGTCGTATAAATTTTTGACGTTTAATATTGCTCTTTGTAAAAGTGTTTTTTTTTTTCTAATGTGTGTTGTGAAAAAATTGTATTCAAATTTAAAATGCAGTTCTTTGAACGTAATAGTAATTTGGTATAGTGTGTGAGATTATGATGGTGTAAGGCTATCGTATTTCTGAACTCGAGAGTTTAAATCTTATAGTAATGCTAATTATTTGAAGTATTTATATCGCAAGCATACGTATCGTCTCGAATATAATTTTGGGAGGATTAAGAAATAAATTACTAATTTTATTCACGGTCTTAGTATTAAAAATATTCTATATTACTTCGTCGACGTATTAATCGTTGAGCTGTGAAACAGTATAAATAAACAATGAAAATATCATTTTTGAAAGATTAAGAAGTTAATTTTCAGAGGAGTGAAACAATTGCGCCTGAAATATGCGAAAGAGAGTTCAGAAATTTTTTATTACAATCGGTGCAAGAATTCTTGCGTATAAGTACATGTAAGCATGAAAATATCCCGCGATTGCAAGTATTCTAATGTAACGATCCTTATATGTGGATTACTTTCTGTACCGGCGTGCGTGGAACAGCGGTACTTTCT
>NW_017100281.1:1548345-1549560 GCF_001263275.1 Habropoda laboriosa | reverse complement strand
ACCGAGTTGCATAATACGTGGAAGTCCGTGGCGAATAATTTCTATGATCCCTGAAAATAAGTCGGTGGCCCATATATGAAAAAAGTTACAGGCAATTATAGCGGGAATATTTCACAAACGGGGATTTACGAGGCGGTAAAAACACCGAGAGTCGTAAGTACCATGCCTCGCAATAACTTCGAAAGTCCAACAGTAGCCGTAATAATTAGAGAATCTGTGTTGCGCGTACAGGATCATCCTGTGTAACAAAGTCTGCAGTATTGGCTTGCACTGTAGCTTTCTTTAATTAGTACAGCAGTTTCCTCGTTGGATTATCAGTGCAAAAGAAGATTTGTGCAACAATTTGAGGATATGTGGATTTTTTAAATTTCGATCAACTGAAATCTGGAATCATCGAAAATCTGCCCCAAAGATTTTCTCAATTTTTCGAATATCTCCATTGCTAAAATCGAAAGTAACAAGCTACGATTATTTCACTTGAACTTGCCAAAAACGTACCTCAAACATCCCTTACTCTTTCAAACTAAAACTTGAACTTTAACTTGAAATCATCACACCGTCAAATGCCACCAGTCAACATGCAAACTAAAACTTCAGCTTTAACTTTAAAACATTACTGCAAATGCTACTAGTCAACGTTACCACAGACTACTCTGCCTTTTCATGTTTCATTCAATATATCAAGTGATTCATAGCTGCGTCCGATTCAGCGGCGCCCCCAACGAAACCAGCTACGCCCGAAACTGAACCAGCTGGGATTGCGGAAAGTTAAACGAAGCCAACATTTCAACGGAGTGTAAAAGCCGCGAAACGGATGCTTTCTCTGGGCATTATTTATTACGACGTTTTTTCACCTGTTTTCGCAAACGTTAACCCACCACCATCGTACAATTTTTGGCAGCGGGGCTTTTTTTCCCCTGCCGCGTTGCTGAGCCCCTTTTTACCGACGAACCTCCACCGCCGCGGCTGAACATCGTAATTTCAGGCAACGGCTCCGGGAACTCGGTTAGCTCCGGCTGTATAGAAACATTCAGCCTTATCCGCTTGCACAGTTAACAATTTATTCGATCTTTAGAAACGGTTGCGCGCAATGCGCGAGGCGTACAAACGTGAATGGATCGGATCAGGATTCGTACGGCACGTCGTCTGTAACGGCCGTTATCCTTCAGGCCGGAATGAAATGTGCAGGAAATCAAGGAAATAAAGTGCTTGTCG
>NW_017100281.1:1527449-1548314 GCF_001263275.1 Habropoda laboriosa | reverse complement strand
AGCTTTCGAGGCATAAACGCGTCGGCCCGCCGGGATTTAACCGCGGATTCTATACCGGGGCTGCGTACACCGGCAAAGAGTTTTAGGATGAATGCTGTTGTCGTTGCATTCCCTCGGGAATTTTTGTTCCGCGAATCAGTGTTTTACGACGCGGCACATACACCTGGGTCTTTCAGCGGGAAGGATATAATACGCCGTTTATTGTCTGCAGATCTCCTTCAAGCCTCTTTTGTCTTTCGTATTCGATGGATTAGCGCGTGGTCGGTTTGCGGTGTTAGAAAACCAGTCGATCTAGTAGATTTACACTTTGTGACATTTGGATCGATGAAATTGCTTCGGTTAGCTCGTAGCTTAGGCAACGTGTCTCGTTCGTTGTTTCAAATACCAGGTCGTTTCGATTGTAATGTCGTTTTCTCAGTTAACCCCTTAACCTATGATTTCTTTTCTGACTGTGCATATAAGCGTCGGCCATTTAATATTTTAGTACTGTATCAGGTAACGAAAGCTAATCTGTTACAGATTAATTACAAGTTAAAACGAAAGTTAGGATTATAATTAATTTTTCTCACTAATATAACTATTTTTGTGACATCTTGACCAGAATCTGTGCCACGAGTCTGACACGTTGTTCTAGGTTAAAGGGTTAAAGTTCAATCTACTGGAAGAAATTGTGTTGTCAATTATGGACAATATTCTACTGAAATTTTGTCTTCCTACAATTTCTTATTTATTTAAGGTGTCATCATGTACGTTTCTAGGCAGTAAAAAGTGGTCAGTGTTTGTGAGTGATTGCTGCACAAACTATTAGGCCGATTTGTTTCATTCTTTTTCTATTGCAAAAGTACATGTTATGGAGTAGAAACTACGAATGAAAAATTGAAAATTATTAGAAATATGACGTCTGCGTGCAATAGCATGAAATGGTTTTTTTTAGCGTCCTCTCAAATGGGTGGCATGGTTCAGCTCGTATGAGTGATCAAAAACAAAAATTTTCGACCTTTTTTAAACTTTTTGGGAACGTAGTTGTGTGCTCACGAGGGAGTTTTCTTTTAAAAGAAAAATTGTCAGCAATGGGAACAATTTGAAAACAAACGGTCGTGATTTTCATTCAAAAACTGTACACTTTCTTTTGTTATTCCAAAATGGTACCAATTTGTCTAAAAATGCCTCAGTGAGTCGATAATAAATCTCAGTTAGAATATGTGAGCCAAAGATGACGTTCATTGGATGAACGGTGAGATAGTTATCATCTGTCTCGAAAAATGGTATTTCGAGAGAAACACCTTCAAAGTTTTGTAATAATTTGAATTTCGAGTTCACCTTTGACTTAAAATATTTCTACGATATGTACTTCTGAGAATATGTAAAAAGGAAAATCAGGAAACGTATATGACCCCTTAAGGGCTAGCTTTTAGACGTTCGAAAAGTACCTGTTATTTGGGAATTTTTTGTAAGAAAATTACCAGAGCTATTGAAATGAAATTTGGAACGATTGTTATTCGTGACATGCTCTATGCACTGAATTTTTTTGGTACCAAAATACAGTATAGCTTTTGTGTGACGTGCACTGAAAGTAAACCTTGCGCAAAAAAGGGTTCCTAAATGTGCAAGACTTCACGGCTCTAGCACATCTGAAATAAAAATGCCGCGAGGGACCAGTTATGTATCTGGTTGAAAAATACCAAAGAATAACAAAATGGCGGCTGGTCGAAATTCTTTCTTCTGACTATTGCGTATAAAAATTTTGTGATCAGACAAAATTTCATACGTGGTGTCAACCTTCCAGTTTTAACTGTTGAAAAAACATTTAATTTGCGTCAATCTAATATTGTTCCATCCTTACTCTGCTCGTCTCTAAATTCTATTACTTCACAAGCGTCATAAATGCTATATTTTTAACTAATAATAAGAACTTGTTTTTGAATTATCGAGCGAACTATGGAGATTGGTTTTAAAGACTGGATCACTCAGGCCAATTAAGACGAATCTGTCGAAGTAAACAGAAGCTGTAGATTTACCGAAGCTACGGACGATTTGTATCTTTAAATCAGTCTCGACGTGAGTTGAAGAGAATACAACCGGTATACAACTTAAAGGAATAAAGTGGTTTCACTCGACATGTAGAGAAACAGCAGGTTTCAGATTCGATAGTGAATGGTAACACGGAACCATTTGTATTACGTAACATCCGCAATCTGCAAACGCGTATATTGCACACCAATGGTATCGGTAACAATATCTAATTCGTAACTTTTAAAGCTAGAATCTCTCGAATATATCTTAAGATTGCGCCATAATTCTCTTGATATTTCATATAGTTTTGCACTAAAATTATCCCAGAATTATCAAATATCGAGTTCTTGATTTATTCAAATTATTTCGCAAATTATCCAACTCTCGATAATCATTTCGTGAGGAATAGAGTTTATCGGTAAAGAGGTCAGAGAACTTTACTCAGGAATTAACCAAAACGATTAGGATAGCTTCAAGTTATTTAGTCTGCACAATTTTCCTACGCTTTTCATATCTAAGGCCGTTCTAAGACCGCAATTGGTTGGAAGCAGGCTTAAAAAAATTGACACTTTGACGCAGTCCTTTAACAATAAACAGAGAAGAATGATGAATGTTTCGCGTAGCCCTTTCGCGACCACAGGAGCACACGTGTCCCGTTTAAGTACTGAAACAAAAATTGATCTCAATTTGCTATCCATCGGAGACGCGATAAAATCGCTAGATAGAGTCACATATTCTTGAAAAAGCAGAGAAAAAATTCTTCGATCGCGAATAAGTTAAAGAGAAGTAAATTGGAAAGAAACAGTGTTCCCCGATGATCCCACTAGAGACAAGTGTGCGAATGATTCCACGCCTCTGATCACGAGCAACGGAAAAGGACGATTCAATTACGGCTGTCCCCGTAAACTATTTCTATACATGTACGTGTGCGCACAAAGGGAGTGTTTGAATTCACCATCGTGATAACAGTGTGCTCCAGCAACCTGTAACATTCCCCCGAGGTCGTCTGGAGGCGACGAGCTCTGAACTCGGAGATTTCGACTTAGAGGAGTAAACCGAGCGCGACGAATATACACGCGGCATTGGCTGCCGCCAGCGACCCTCCGTTTCGTGATTTTTCGTCTACGACGACTGTGAACTTTGCATTTCGACGCTATATACACCCGAGGACTCCGTTGTAAGCCAGACAAAGAATAGAACAAGGGTTGCCAACGAACTTTGAGCCGCCATAAAGGATGATCGTTAAAAATCAAACGGTTGATAGAGAGGGACTATAAAGTAGAGTCGCCTGGAAAGGTGTAACAGCTTTCGTTTGAAAGGGCTGGGGGAAGGATAGCGTGGCGGGGGTGGGATTCGCAACCGGGAAGACCACTGGCATTAATCCAGAATAGGTAAGAGCCGGAGTGTAGTTGGCTGGTTAGCTGGCAAGAGAAAGGACCAGCTGAATGAAGAGAACGAATAGAGGGAAAAGGATCACGGGGTAGAGAAGCAGCAGAATGGACAAGAGAACGGAATGGAATAGGGGAAAAGGAAAGATAATGCGACCACGATAAAACTAAGCCGGCTAATGCCATGGATAAAAAGAGCCAGCCGGACGCTTGGCAGTGTCACCAAATTGCTCGAATATTTTGCACCCCTCTTTTCAACCCGACCGGCCAAGGATAAAGCGAGAGATGACCACCGCTCGAATTCTTTGATAAACTTCCGATTTAAGGAATGCGCTCCTTCGTTTTATTCGACTTATGCTATCTCTCCGCCCTCCAGTTCGTCGAGGGGTTCAAAAGTATTCCCTGGTAACGTGATTTCACTGTCGATGGGAAACGGTCGGTTTTATAATCCGTATTAAATCCATGTTATGCCGGGATGATAATTCTCTGGCATTCTCTGGTCTGTGTAATATTGATTTTGTCGTGCTGGACTTTTTTTTTGGCGGGGATAGACGTGTTTGGGGCAATGTTTGCTTCTTTTTAGTTGTGCCGTTCGTATATACGCTGTGCTTCAAAGAATTTATTAATTGGAGATTTTAAGGAAAATCCACTTTATTCGTTAGCTTATGGTGCTCTTCAATTTGGAATTATACATACGTGATTAAATGCTCGGGAAGAGGTCAAAGGAAAAGTGAAATTTCGGGAAAAATTGAAATCGTTACCATTATCAAAGGTGTGTGATCAATGCAGAGATTACCGTTTAAGACTGTGTTGTATGAGGATTCTTTATTCTCACGTAGATACTGAATACGTATTTAATGTGTCATAGTTTTTTGTTTATTTCTTAATAATAGTCCCTAAGATGAACCCAAAGAACTATAACACAAGATCGGTCAAGGTCACAGAAGCACATGTATCTCAGTAAATTCTAATGTCATTAAAAGAGCAATTAAGTCACAGTAATCAACCTTGCATTGTATTCATCTCAAGGACTGTTACTAACAAATAAATGAAAAAAAATCGTTTTTATAGCAACAACTTTAATTGGAAAAATTTTTCTCTTATTTTCACGATTCCGGAGACATTGAAAGTGGTAATACTTATTGGTCCACCCTGTATAAATGAAGAAACGAAAATTGAAAAACTCGAAGAGTGCTCTTAAATGCATTCCAACTTATGTGTGAGACACTATACAAAGTTCCTCGGATATTTCCTTTTGTCTTAAACTCTCTAGCTCGAGTATTGACGTAGACATCTAAAATACATCTCTACGGAAATAGACTCCGTTGAACATTGAAGCCTCGCGCTTCAGTTCAAACGAATGACTTTCAAGTTTCGCCGTAACTCGGCATTTTCGCGTGACAAGCGAATAAATCGGAGCGCTCTTTTCTTCCAGTTGATTAAAAATTCGCTTTTCACCAAGGGGAACTTTCCCTCGTATTTTAGCCGGATTAACGTCACCTATGAACCCCACGTACTCCCGATGAGCAATTTGCTTCTTTATCGTTTCCCGCGTGAAACGTGGCCGTTTGCAGGGCGGGTGCCGCGCCGGAGAGATCCGTTGAAATTAAAACAGTCGCAGCACGTGAGATCGAGCCATTCCGGGCAAACGGTACGATCCGATCAGCGAAAGTACTCGCGAAACGGCGCGTTCCGGGGGCGAAACGGCACGTTCGAGGATCCAAGCGATCGCCAGAAATTGGCTAGGAATTGTCCGAATCGGTCGTCGGTGGCATCGAATACCTGCGATCGCATGAAATTGTCCCAGGTCCAAGATCTTGCAAGCCGTAGCGGTAGCCCACGTTTATCTATATTTCGATCGTTCTCGAAACAGGTCCAGATGGTGGATCTTGATTGGCGTAAGAAGCAACTGTTTGCTCGACGCTTAACATACCCCCGTCTCTCCCTTCACCCGATGTTTCTACCACCGATGCCCCGGTACATGCTCTCTTTCTCCGTCTCCAGTTGGTTTGTAATTAGTCTACAGCGACGGCATAGCAGAGGAGTACGTGGGTTAACATCACCGGATGTACACTCAG
Organism: Habropoda laboriosa; assembly: GCF_001263275.1. NCBI lineage: Eukaryota > Metazoa > Arthropoda > Insecta > Hymenoptera > Apidae > Habropoda > Habropoda laboriosa. Next base: position 1,542,835 of record NW_017100281.1, on the reverse strand, counting down.
GATGTTATAAAGTCGTTGTCGGTGCACAGGTTAAAGGTTAATTACACGCTGCCGCGTGTAACACGCCTTGGGCCACGTTAAACTTTGGACACCATTGATTTGTGGCGTTGCTAACCCTTCCTATGAGAAATATATATATATATACATATACATACGTACATACGTGTATAGACACCGCTACCCACTAACCAGTCTATATATGTATATACGTATGTGTACATCCAACGCGTCCCCTGACCCGAGATCGTATTGGTGATCTAGGAAATTCCTTGTTCGCTAGTAATCCAACGAAACTCGAAAACGGATTTGTCCTTACGACCTGCGGTTGCCAGTCCCGGCGCAAACTTTGCCACGCCGCGCTGCACACGTACCACGAAACACTTGCCTCTCAAGTATCTTGGAGCGAGTTTATTCCGTGGCCCGGGGCTAGTCTCGCGCACAATGTCGGCGAAATGATCATACAAGCGAGAGAACGCGGCGCGGTATCACAATCTCCTAACTTGTCAAGTTGTTAAGGTATTGTATGCTTTCGAACAGGGTCTTTTGCGCGACGATTGACTGTCGTAACGCCCGGCTGCTCGAATATTTAATCAAACTTGGGGAATGCGTTAACTGAGCGCGATGTGAATTACCGCTACGCGAATTACTTTTCCGGTTTAAGATCTCGTAAAGTTGAACGTCAAGTTTAAACTGATCTCTCGCGACGAATAATTACAACCGTACACATTTCACTTGCACCAAGCTCGAGGATAACCGTTTCGAGAGCGCTTACTGCTGAATTTAAATGTGTACACGCATGTACCGGGAGTTGCTACACTTGTTCGTTGACTGGCGAAATTTGCGTGAAAAAGTTGTTTGCCACAGAGTTAACACGTGGTAACACTTCGGTTAATCTAACTAATTTTTTTTTTTTTTAGCAATGTAGAGCTTTGGGCAGAAGTATTTAGGCAGCTTTGTTATTACAACTTGCCGTGGAGAACTGTTTCTTTGAGACGTTTCTATTGTTCGGCATCCTTTGTCGGCCAGTTCAAAGGAATTTTGGGACAGTTGACGAGGTTTACAGTGAGCTATAAAGCAACTGAACGATACATAGTCTACATTTTGTGTTTCTTGGAAGTCACAGTTTGCTGTTAGTGCTCGCTGCTAACACGCGCCTTTTATCTTTAACAGACACAGTAGTTCCTAGTTTACATTCGTATAAAAAAAACATTCGATTTGATTTCCATCTCTGTTATTATATTGTATTAAACCAGGCTGTAAATGGATTTGTAATAACAGCTATCTGATTGCAGTCGTTTCAAACGTAATTAGAAAATTTAGTTAATCTTTATCAATGGCTTACGTTTTAAATTAAGTTATATTGCTTTTCCAAAATGTTAATAAAAACCTCGCAAGTCTCTAACTGAAGTTTATGTTTACCTATAAAAGTATTTCTTCCACTAAAAATAATTAAGTATTGCTTCTTTAAAGAAAAAGATGATCTTATTAGTACGTTGTTATCCCGCGTTTTCTTACAAGTCTGACATAAAATCCCTGATGCCTGATGGACGCATGTTTACGTTCTTCTGTAAAAGTATTTTTTCCACTGAAAAAAAAATAAAATGGTACGTTCTCTGGAAAGAAGTAGACAGTCTTATTGGTAGCTTGTTATTCTGCGTCTTCTTGCTAGCCTGACACAAAGATTCCTTCAAAGTTAATTCTTTTCGCAAAAAATTGCATTTGAATAGGATGCTCATAAAGACACCGTGAGCACCGGAACAGTGAATATTGAAAGAGTGCTGTTTAAACGAATGCGATAATAATACAAAAAGCTGAGAAATAGGATAGTCGTGTTCCCTAAAAAAACAACCTTGCCATTTAATTATGCAGCTTTCAACGTTATCCTTACACAAGACATCCCGAAGAAAAGCTCAGGGAAATATTATCTTTGAAAAATCTCACGTCATGTCCCAGGAAAGTCCTTTATCCGTCAGTACCAAATCCAAGACCGTATTTACCCTTTCTCGACCCGCGTTTGGCAAGCCCGAGTTTAGCAAACTTCGTTTTCGGGCTTGTGCACTGCACCTACTCATACTTATCGAACTATATCTTTCCATCCTCCTTTTGCTTTTCCTTTCATCTCGCCCTCTTCACTCCCTGTATCTTCAACGCTACCCTTCTTTCTCTATCTATATGCGTGAACGCAAAAGCGTACACAGACGCACACGTTGGTACATACATCCGTGACCTGTTTTCTTCTTTATTCTCACGGTGCTCTCTGTTTTACCGGAGGAAACAGTTGCTCGGTGTTGGATGTTGGTGGACAAATCCTACCACAAACGTCGTCGTTATCTTGAAAGAGAAATTCTAATGCGTATGTATCTTCCCGGAAAACGCCGTACACCTCTTCCGGATGTATTTGTTCGGTACGTTTAAAATCTGCCGTTATCTTCGTTTACACTTTTTCCAATCTCTGAAGTAAACTGTCTCGCTTCTTACTCGTCAATTTTTCCTTTTTTTAAATTGTCACTTTTTGGGAGAGTCTCGAATAGCGAAGTCTATGGTTGCTAACTTGTGATGTTAGTTTTCGTAGCAGCATTGACTGAAAGTATTAGGAACCTTTATTATTATAACTTGTTTCGAAAACTATTTCTTCAAAACTTTCCTATTGTTCGTCGTCCTTTGTCGGCCAGTTCAAAGGAGTTTTAAAATAGTTGGCAAGGTTTATAGTCAACCATAAAACAACCGAGCGATCCGTGGTCCATATTTTGTTTCTTCTTGAATATCACAGTCTACTGTTAGTACTCGCTGCTAATGCACATCAGCTTGTCTTTAGTTTTGCTGTTAGTATTTTGAAAGTTAGACAGTTTTCCTGGAAATATGCAAAAAAGAGAAGAGGGAACGAAGTGACTATCGGCTGAAGTTAATTATTTTTTTAAATAGGGTAAAAGTCAGGAAGAAGTTGCTGATTTTGACACATGTTGGCAAAGCGCGTCCCAACAAAATATTGACAAAACTTCTAAAAAATAATTGTTTTCACGTTTCCTCCTAATGTAAAAATATTTCTAAATAAGTCATATTTTACGGTGTGTCTAATACTTTTAGCCACCAAGCATATTCTATTAGAACGCAAGAACACAGAAGATATAAAAATATTAAACGAATATTTGAAATAGAAGAAAATTTCAAGAAAGCAATCGAACATATCTGTAGAAGAAATCTTTGCAGTGAAATATAGAGTAACCACCAACTGTAGTCGCTAATAATCAAGATGTTAATACGACCTTAAATTACATTTAAAAAAAGAAGAAAAGTGTCCTTTTTTAAATGATGTTACAAATGAAAACTGGTAAAAATGAACGATCTTTATCTTCCATCTTCTTTTTCTTTCTAAAGTCTTCGAAAACTTTCGAGGAGTAAACTGTTCTAAACCTGAAAAGTGCAAAACGTAAATCTCCAAACCTAAATGAAAAGAAGTCCAAATCGCCAAGTCTAGATTTATAAAAAGACTTCCACCAGCCAGTTACATTCTGTGCTAAATCTCTCTTAAAGATTCGCCTACGTTTCAACATTCCCAATGATTCTCTTTTATCCGGCTGGTCGTGCCAAGACAAAGACCTCGGCAAGACGTAGAGCAGCATCAGCGATGTTCGCTGTCGCAGCAGCAGGAACAGGTTTGCCATTGTTTCGAGACGCGTGAGCGATTGTCCAGACCACGAAGGAAGAAGCACATTCGTCAAGACAGAATCGACGACGAATTGCCGCGAGATGTATCCTTCAGCGAGATATGTTACTCTCACAATAACACTGATTCGTGTTCAGTCTACGGCCCGAAAGAAACCAAAGGCGATAAAAGGACGAAGACAGAGAGAGAGAGAGAGAGAGAGAGAGAGAGAGAGAGAGGGAGAGGGAGAGAGATGTCCAACCGAGAGATCTACCGTGTTTCTATAGGTTTACGGTAGAGATCAGTTAAAGGCGGCACACACTCGCTGACGAGGCTTTCCCAGGCTGTACCGTGTGCCTCTGAACCAAGCTTTAGGAGTGGGCGGACGCAAGAGAAACGGAATACTTTGCCGCGTGGTGCTAGTAACAAGGAGGGTGACGAGGCCGTGAGCGAGGGAGAAACAGGGTAGAAACGGAGGGTGAGGGAATTGAGGATTGGAGGAAGCGGAGAGCCGAGCTCAGCGCGGAATCGCCCAGCCGGAAAACGCGACACCACCGGAAGATTGCACTATCGCGCACCCACTTGTTTTCTATCCCCTCGCTGTGGCCTTTCGCCCTGTCTCCCCTTGTCCGCCCGTACATTTCTCCGTTGTCCTAACAACGATCCTCCAATAGTATATACAAATCTGCTGCTTCTCAGCTTCCTTTTGTTCCCCGATGCGGTCACCTATTGCTTGTATCCTTTCCGGCGACCTATTCCATGTTCCTTTACGAAATCGGACGTCGTAAGGATATTTTAAATAGTGGACGAACGAAATCCATTTACAAAGGGAATCTCGAGAACGATCGGGATTACCATTCGTTCGTTCTCTTCTTCTCTTATTCGTGCGATCGATGCTTCCCGTATTTCCAATCGTTCTCTGTGCCGCGATACTTGTTCTTCAAGGGGTTGGAACATCCCTCGAGGGCGAACAATGTTACCTAACTTTGGCATTTTTTTTTCTTTTTTTTTTTTTTGAGGAAGTAAGTGATTTAATCGAAAAGTTTTCGTAAGAGCTTTATTGTATTATCCTTGGAGGATATGATAGAATTTTTTCGTTTCATTTCTGTACAAAATGGCGGCGATATAGTCGTATCGTTGAATCTCTATTTTTTGGACGGACGCCTCGACAGTGTTGCTTCCTGCTGCCACACGGTTTGATTTAGAACAAAATATCAAAATTTTGTATCATCTACGTGTCAAGTATTACAGAAGTACGTAGGATTTTATAGAAATGGTGAACGTACGAAGAAAGAATCGTATTTTCCCTAAAATTTTAATGTAAAAATGTTAATTGCAGAAAAAGTTTTTAATATATTGTAAAAATCCTATGTACTTCTTTAGTTTACATTAGTTTACAAGTGAATCGGATGAAAATTGTAGAAGTTGTAGAGAACATTGGTATTAAATCCGTTTCATTAAAACTATTTTTGAAAGTATAAAATTGTACTATCAATTTGTACAGAAAAGGAAATCCCCCTTAAATATTCTTCCTATTGCATACGCAAACGTAAAATTTTAAGGCGGAAAAGTGTGTACTGATTATGAGTCGAGATAACGAGAGCACCGAGGAACGTGGTCGAGGTGATTTTTCTGCACGCGATCATTGCTACTAGGTTCGAGAGAAGCTGAGCGGTCGAAAACGTTGAGGAGTAGTCCGACAAGCGTGAAAAGCGAGCTGTACACAATCGAGGCAGCGTCACGAGAATACTCGTATGCTCCACCGCTATGTTAAGCATACCGTCGACATTACATTGCAAATGCACATTATCTGCATAATAATCCGCAACCCGTTTCACGCCGTCCTGAAAGCAGCAACGTTATCCGCACGGTTGACAAAACATGCGGATCCGTGATTATCAGTTTCGTTAAATTATGGCAAATTGACATGAAACTTTGCTCTAACTAATTATACCGTACCTTCGTTGTTTCAAGCTTGATTTTATCTCAAACCAGGGATGCCTGTAGATTCGAATGATCCCTGTGGAATGCTCTTTAATTCGTTTATAAATTCGTCGGAAAAGGAAGAAAGTAAAGCAGATGAATATATTGGTAAAGATTGCTAACGTGTCGAAAGCTACACATGAAATTTGAAGCATTTTTTTCAGTATTTTTTAATGATATATTTCCCGATAAAAGTTTTAGATTGAATAAATAAATTTCAGAAATAGCGAATAAAATAGTAACTTAGATACACATAGTATCTCCGTTTATAAATTAAATTAAATTATGTTATAAACAGAATCAAATGATTTTTATAAAATTTTGTTCGCATCAGCTTATAAACTGAGCTAACAAATTAACTTCTCAAATTGTACTTGAAGCCGTCATTGTTTACTGATACTACTTCATTGTTTTATGGAATTTCCAACTAACACAATGTAGGCTAATCACCTAATAAGAACTAATGATTTTATTAACGCACAATACGACCTGTTGAAATTATTTAATGTTTGTTATGAAAATGATTTAGCAATGAGAATAAGTGCATAAAACAGCAGTCAATTTTGTGTGCTCGATTCATCACCGTGTGAAATTTAGAATTCATTCTATTAAACAGTTTCTCTTTAATCTCTCATTACGAAGCATTTATTTTAGAAGTATAAAACACTGATACTGTCTCTTGTATTTTGTACAACAATTAACATTTTATAGTACAATACATCTGTTGAAGGCTTCTGACATGAACGCCTAACTACGCAAATTTTTTAGTCCTCTTGTTTACTTCGTTATTCCCTTAGTGAGACGTTCAAGGCCAGAAGGTGGTTTATGGATACGAAAGCTCCGTGTCTTTGCGGTCCATATACCTTGATGGTACTTGGTTTTAAAGGATCTCGAGCCTGACTGCCACTGCGCGCCACTTTGCTAACTTGAGAATTTCAGGGTGGGTGGCATGCTCGTGAAACATTGAGGACTACCCAAAGGGTGAAAAATTCTGCGATTGGCCAGTCACGTCAACGACCACCCCCTCAGCATTTAAGATAAATGAAGATATCATGTAGGTCTAACGGTTGATTGATTAGAGCTTGGTTAGTTGGAGTCAGTTGGTCGGTTAGTTAGTTGTCAGTTCTAAACTCGCCATCGTTCACCACATCTACACACACTACACCACATTAATAAATTACTGCATGCAGTCTAACACTGCCGAGGGTAGTCAATCAACTCCGCCATCTTTTGCGTGTAACTAATTCTCTCAGTCTTAGGCTGTGGTTATAGTGGATGCAAAACGAATTGACGTTATAACGAATGAAATTTCTGAAGATAGGAACCAGCCGATTTTTAAAATGAAATAGCGTCATAAAGAGAAATATCGATCTAAAATGAATAGATTTCTTTATTCTTACATTGAACGTACTCGTGTAAAAAGTAAATTGCGAGTATTGTTTTCGGTTACATTTTCGCAGCACTTTTGCTTTACTCTCAATTTTTCACGTTTTGGTTGTTATTTCAGTAACTTGTTAGTAGCTATTATTTTTCGGCCAGTTCCTTTAGTTTTTGGTTTAACGAATTTTTCATGAAAGTCTAAAAATTTCAGTATTTTTGTTACGAAAATCCTCCGAGCTTTTGACCAAGTGCTCCCTAAAGATCGCTAATACCGAAAAGGTTAATATCCTATGAATAATACTGCACATCTCCTTTTGATAGAAACCAGGCTTTGGTGTTTTTAGCGAGGTTCCTGGAAAACCAATACCTCTTTCAGTCATATTGTTGTCTCCTAGTCATTTGTTGTCACTAGATACAACACGTTTGAAACATAGTTCGATTTTCTGACAAAGGAACAGAAAAGCACAAATGGAGACTCTGTCAATCAAAATTTTTTCATATAACTCATACAATACCGAAATATCATGGTCTATGTTAAGGCTGACAATATTTATTCCTTTCGCTGAGGAGCTAGATATCACAGTTTCTATAAACCTGATTATAAAAATTTATAATTACTTTTAGTACATACGAAAAATTATTGTATAGAATTCGTCACAGTTCACTATTCAAGCTGGAATTTTTGGAATACTTGTCATTGTGTTATTCTGAAATGCACAATTTTTGTCATAATCCCAAAAAGAAATTCTGTGCAATGTGTCCGAATTTACATTATCTAAATTAGCATAGTTCTGAATTATTTCCTAAATAATTCTTCTTTTGATTTATAAAGTGCAATTCGTCAAAGCAGCTTTGTATGTTTTGTCTTCTGTTTGTTAACCCTTTGCACTTCAGTGGCGACTGAGAAGCGACATTATTTTTTACTATTTGGTAAATAATTAAAATAAATAAAAAAGGAACGTATGATAATTAAAATAAATTTGTCAATATACGTATGGTATGATTTATTTGTACGTTAGTTTTAAAAAATTTCATCCATTTTTTGAGAAATACTAAATATCACTTTTGAAGGTAATAGGCTACAGTGAAAAGATCTTCGAGTGCAAAGGGTTAACATTTGAAATTGCAATGTTGATATTTTATTTTCTATGAAATATGTAATATTTAATAGGACCCTAACGTAAGAATGTTCTGTCTTGCACCCAGGATACCTATAGCTGTGTAGAATTGCCATAGGCAACGTACGACCTAACAAGCTTGCTACCCTTGATCATCAGCAAGTATCTCAGGATACAAGGTTACATTCCCTCAGTTCTTTCTCTCTGTTTCTCCATTTCCCGATGAAAGAAATACCAGTCACACAATAACCAGCAAATATGTAATAGTGGATTTTGTGCAATAATATGGAAGCGCCTAAAAATAGGTGAAGTGTGGAATTTTTTTCGTAGGTAACTACTAAATGGAGAGTTTCGATTTTTTCAGAGGATATAAGTGTGACTTTCAGCATTTTTTTCGAATTTTTGAAAAGTGAAAATGTTACAAAATAAAGGAGTTATTGTGAAACCTCTTCTGTTAGAACATCGATTGCTGGCAAGAATTGGAACGTCTGCGAAAAAAATTACTTTTGATGTATAAAAATTTTTCAAAATTGTAATTATAGAAATGATGGCAGTTCAAAGAGGAAAAACTACTTTTTGCCGAAAGAAATTGGCGTTAAACGTTTCGAATTTTTCATTTCAAACGTTCCAATCCTTGCCAAGATGTTTCGCAATAACTCCCACATTTTGCGATATTTTTACTTTCTAAAAATTGGAGAAGGAAGATGAAAATTACATTTATATTCGTTCAAAAAATTGAAGCTTTTCGTTTATTACTTGCCTATGAAAAAAATTCCCAAACTTGTCCGTTCTTTTAGACATATCAGTGCGGTGCACTCCTTTAAGAACTAAAGAGAATTATTACTAACGAAAGCCTCCAGTTTCCTTCGATTGTAACGAATCGCAGCTTTTCAGTTCGTTCACTGTGGTAGATTTATGGTCGTGCCGTTTTAAAATTTATTTCATTAAATTTAAGCGAAAGTGCACAAAGGGTAAAATTAAGTATTAAATTAAGATGGAAGTGCGCTAAAAGGCGCGAACAGCGCAGTGCGAGCAAATTTTTAAAGCGCCTACAGGCGCTAACAGCGATGAAAGGGTTGAACGAATTTTTATCTCTAGAAGAGTTCACCGTATGCACATCATTTTTGTGTATTTCACTTATAAGGGAAAGTTTCGAAGTGGCAATTATCGATTTTGATGAAATTTTGGTAGGTGGTAGATCTCAAAAAAATATTTGACAGGTTTTTGTTTGTTGAAGGAGTGAAAATCGCTCTCAAAGTTGGTAAATTGGCGAAATTTACAAATTTAAAAAAAGTCTACCAAATATTATAACTTTCTTGTTAATTTTTCTAGTTAAATATTCACCAATTTATTATTACACGCCTAAACACAAAATACGGATAAATTAAAATTGCGATTTTTTTTAAATTAAGAAAATTAATTATTCTTGAAAATTGTTGATACAATTTGTTTTCACACGAACCAGCGAAATTGTACCAGGTGGCTCGTAACATGATTGTGGACAGAAAATGTCTTATTTAGACTTATACTGTTAATGAAAGTTGCGGTTTTGACGTGTCGTGATATGCTAAACGAATTTTTATCACAGGAACTATTAATCGTACGGACTTGACTTTTTCTTTATTATACGCCGGAGGGTTTGAGCTTTCTGACCCATTTTTTTAAAGCACAGAAAGTTAGAAAAATTTGTTCTTCCCAAATAATTTCTAACGTCGAATAGAATTACTTGCTCTTCGAATATTGAGAATTTATTTATAATTTTTTTAACAGCAACTAAATAAATTCTTATTTGACATATTTCTAGGGGAAATGTTAGGTTTTGATGCAAGAGAAATACTATTATATTTCTTTGTTCTAAAAATTGGAGAAGGAAGATGAAAATTACATTTATATTCGTTCAAAAAATTGAAGCTTTTCGTTTATTACTTGCCTATGAAAAAAATTCCCAAACTTGTCCGTTCTTTTAGACATATCAGTGCGGTGCACTCCTTTAAGAACTAAAGAGAATTATTACTAACGAAAGCCTCCAGTTTCCTTCGATTGTAACGAATCGCAGCTTTTCAGTTCGTTCACTGTGGTAGATTTATGGTCGTGCCGCTTTAAAATTTATTTCATTAAATTTAAGCGAAAGTGCACAAAGGGTAAAATTAAGTATTAAATTAAGATGGAAGTGCGCTAAAAGGCGCGAACAGCGCAGTGCGAGCAAATTTTTAAAGCGCCTACAGGCGCTAACAGCGATGAAAGGGTTGAACGAATTTTTATCTCTAGAAGAGTTCACCGTATGCACATCATTTTTGTGTATTTCACTTATAAGGGAAAGTTTCGAAGTGGCAATTATCGATTTTGATGAAATTTTGGTAGGTGGTAGATCTCAAAAAAATATTTGACAGGTTTTTGTTTGTTGAAGGAGTGAAAATCGCTCTCAAAGTTGGTAAATTGGCGAAATTTACAAATTTAAAAAAAGTCTACCAAATATTATAACTTTCTTGTTAATTTTTCTAGTTAAATATTCACCAATTTATTATTACACGCCTAAACACAAAATACGGATAAATTAAAATTGCGATTTTTTTTAAATTAAGAAAATTAATTATTCTTGAAAATTGTTGATACAATTTGTTTTCACACGAACCAGCGAAATTGTACCAGGTGGCTCGTAACATGATTGTGGACAGAAAATGTCTTATTTAGACTTATACTGTTAATGAAAGTTGCGGTTTTGACGTGTCGTGATATGCTAAACGAATTTTTATCACAGGAACTATTAATCGTACGGACTTGACTTTTTCTTTATTATACGCCGGAGGGTTTGAGCTTTCTGACCCATTTTTTTAAAGCACAGAAAGTTAGAAAAATTTGTTCTTCCCAAATAATTTCTAACGTCGAATAGAATTACTTGCTCTTCGAATATTGAGAATTTATTTATAATTTTTTTAACAGCAACTAAATAAATTCTTATTTGACATATTTCTAGGGGAAATGTTAGGTTTTGATACAAGAGAAATACTATTATATTTCTTTATGCTTTTTATGCAACATGCTTAGAAATGAATGCCGCTGTATGCCCTTAATTGTCGCCTTTCGCGCAAACTTAGGTAGGAGACTGAGCTGGTTGAGCTTCCATGCCTGGGTAAACCGCATCCCTCGTAAGCAGGTTTATTCATACAAAACTTGCAAGCAAATCTAATAGACTTCAAAAGTTAATCAACTGTATTGTCTATCGCGTTTGCTAGATCTTTAGTAAAACCTCCTCTTCGTCAGTTTTACACTTTTACCGTGGTTAAAACGCTTTTCAAGCATCACCCTACTCTTTTTAAATTTTGTTGTAACTTCGTTGTTACGAAGGTACGAGTGTAAAATTTTAAATATTTCATCGGAATTATTCCTTGAAAAATATTTTCAAGCAAATTCTTCAACGTCTCTTTAATTAAACATACGTCGGAAATAGAATATAATAATGATATTGTAAGAGATAAGATAAATAATGAGACACTGTTTGTAAAGTTTTTCTAACTTTGTACTAACATTTTCCGACATCTCTACAAAATTTTTTTAACATTTTACCATGTGTTGGTATTTGGTCTTCATCGAAAAGGGTATTCCTCGCACTGTAAAAATGGCTGTCAAAGAATGTTTTCATTCAGAGACTAACGATTTTTACAAATTTGGAATAATGAAACTAGTTAATCCCTGGGAAAAGTGAATAGAATCGTTTGAAAAACAAAATTTTTCTAACTAAGTGCTAACATGTGGTCTTTGTTAAAAGGGTATTCCTTACACTGTAAAAATGGAATTCGAAGAATGTTTTCATTCAGAGACTAACGATTTTTATAAATTTGGAATAATGAAACTAGTCTTTGGGAAAATCTTTGAGAAAAGTGTATAGAATCGTGCGGAAGTTATTTGAATTAATGCATTACTTTTTCAAGATTCATTTCAAAAAACGACGTTTCATACACACTAATATTATTATTTTATCGAATATTATTGAATAAAGGTTGAGAGAAGCTTTGAAACCGATACTCGAGTAAAAGTTTGTTCTCATCGGACTGATATTTTGGGCAGGAGAGTTGGCAGCCTATGTCCCAACATTTTCCCCGTTTCATGAACAGGCAACTGCATGTACATACATGTTCCATGTAAGCGTGTTGTACACGAAGATCAATATCCGGATGATATCACTGTCGTCATATCGGGACGAAATTGCTAGCGCGGCCGCGTTAGCGAATGCGGATTTCACGTTACAATAAATTGATAACAAAACCGGCAGGAGATTCCTCCGCGGCTCACTGCACAAATGCGATTACCAACGTAAGCAAGCTTAGGAATTTGTGCATAGAAGAAAGTAATTGGCTCGCCTCGATAATCACGAACGCGTTTCCTTCGCTGTACACGCATTTTGGCCACCGTTAAATCTCTGAATAACGCAATTCGAACAGGATAGTGTCTTTATTACGGCCGATTTCGTGGGAAATGTGAAAAAGCTGAAGGATTTAATGGTGCTTGAGGAAAGATTGTTTCCAGAAATCAACGTGAACCGTGGGTGTTTCTGTTTCGGTGAATATAGAGAAAGTTTGTGATTGGTAAAATTAATTGCTTCATAAATATTTGATTTTCAGTAAATGCAGAGAAAATTTGAGACTTGGAAAATTAATGACTTCTTTTTTTCTTCTATTTTGTATGTATTTTTTTTTTTTTTTTTGTATAGAAGTATAAACTCTTCGTATAATTTTCGGTATAACTTCCAAAATAATTAGAGCTATTAGTTCACTTCGTATATTATGCAGAAATACAGCTTTGAGGTATTTTTTATTAATTGATGGTTTATTTAATGTTGCAGAGCATTTTAAAGTAGTATAGCCAGCCAGAATTGAATAAAAAAAAATTGAATGGAACATTTTTAGTATACGCACTCCTGTTCGTGAGTATTAGGAAAGTTGTTGAATGTGAAACAAACCTAAACTGTCATTAAAAACTAATTAAGATCTCGAACAAAATTATTCAGTTTATAAGTGATAAAACTTCTAAATATCTATTTTCATTTAAGGTGCCGTCATTGATTACGCCACACTAAACATTGTCGCGAAATTGAGATTGAAAGTGAGTTTATTGTAGGTCGTTGAACTAGTCTCGGCAACCATTCTAGCTGTCAATTTAAAAAAATTCGTGGTATCGTCAATACGAAAAAAAACCCTTGCAAATTTGAAAAATCCATTCAACCCATCCTGTTGTGTATAAAAAATAACGAAACTTTGTCCTCTCCTATTTTTCTCACAAATCTACCACTTACGAGAAAAACGCTGAAAACTAATAATGTGAACACCCTGTATATTTATGCTGATATATGATACTAACTTTGGCGAAGAAATGTAATTTGAATCCTATAATACTTTCTAATGCTTATGAACGACAGTATACATATGTAGGTATCCATTTTTAAATTTTTTACACCCGTTAACATTCGCTTTGTATTTCGTATTATTGCAATAACTTTTTAATAATGTTTCAAACGACCTATGTTCATATAACATTTTCCTCTTACCTATACCCATAGAACACACCGACAAAGTTTGATCCAAAAAAATTCGGACACCCGGTATGCATTATATGTAGGTATACAAAATACTATTGAATAGTAGGAACAACGTTAATTTCGAGGGCGTTGTTGTGATTTCATTGCGCAGAATTCAGTAGATATTCAATGCTAATTGCGATAACGTAAACAAATTGCACGTAGAACTTACATACATGTATCTGCAGAATGAAACGCAGAAAGGAAGAAGAAAATGAAATTTGTATCCAGCGACACATGAGAACGAGAACAATTTGTCAGGTCGTTTAAACGAGCACATAAACGTTCACCGGCTCGGCCTCATTATTATTCCACTCGACTATCTTGTAAAGCACGCACAATCATCCCGGTCTCGTCTTATTCCGCTTATTTACCTCTAAACTGACAACGGACTAGCGTTAATCCGGACACACTTCGCGAAATTACCTTCCTCTTGGCTCGTTTGGCTCGACACGAATCCGCAGGCAATGATTTTGATTAAGCATGCAGCTTCGTCCTGCGCCCTCAAGAGCATTAAATCACCGCGTGAAAAAGAGAGAAGAAAAAAAAGAAGGGGGAAGCAGAAAGAGGAAAGGACAGAGCACCAAGGACTCCCGGCTGTGTCCCTGTAGAGAAGTTTTCTTGGCGAAGAGAATAATGACAGGGTTTCTGGTACGACAAAGAAAGTTAGGGACCTCTGGCAAGGTAACGCGACAAAATTCCAACCGTATACGGCACTCTTTTATGAACCTAGGTATTTCGTAAAATGAGATCTAAGGGTGTATACGTCTTTACGATGTCGGTTCATTAGTTCGAAGCATTTCTTCGGAAATCTGGAATGACAGGTTATTAATGGTATCGTGATAGAGAAATAGTGTTGGGTATCTTATTCGTGGCGCATGGTAGCTCCGGAATAATTCTTGCGTTTTCTGTAACGGTAGATTAAGAGAAGGTGAAGAAGTTGAAGAAATTTTGTGTAATTTACTTCAATAGATCAGAACGTTCATTTTCAAAAGTGCAATGGATAGAAATTTAAAGGTTCAAATAGGTCAAATATTAAGTGAGATCAGTTACTCCAATAAAAATAAAACAATTTAGTTAATGACTGATTTCATCTAATGAAATATTTCAATTTTTGAATTTAATGTTAAAATAAAATACCGAAAGGACAAAAGGACAGTATGTAAGATTTAATATAGTTACCATTTTTGTCACGCCAGATTTACAGGTTGCTGTCAGGCGGCCACAAGAAAATACATTTTAAGCATAGGATTATAGTATTGTGCTTTATAATTTTTTTCTTTTCAATTGAAAATAATGTCCAGCTAGCTATGACGTTCAAAATTTTTAGTTGACAACATTTATTTTATTTTAATTATTCTAAACATTTGAGGCACTCCAGTCACTGATGACCACCATGGCCATATCGAGGAAACAATCTAACGTTAAAACTTATTGAGTGATTAATTTAATTTCATAATATATCGCTTTGGATGAATTACAAGAACAAATTGCTAAGAAATTACATTAAATACCAGTACACATTATCCGTCGAATGTAGAAGGAGAGGCACCGTTTGGTTGCCAATTGTTTATCACATAGAGTCGGCCTACCTCCACGTAAAGAAAAAAAAAAAATGTAGGGTCGATTCCACAAGTGGCAGTAAAATGTAGGGTCGATAGCAGCAGAAAAGCTACTAAACAATTAGAAT